>NC_021164.2:25985797-26000797 GCF_000331145.2 Cicer arietinum | reverse complement strand
TATTCATTAAACAATGAAGTCCGTCGAATAAATCCATAAGTCTCAATGGATTTAGATTTTAGGTCATTTTCGTTTTTGTCCATTTTAGTTTCTTTTTGTCCATTTTAGTTCTTCTTCATTGTAGTTCGTCCCATTAGTGCATAAGTCAAATTCCATTAATATTTTAGGTCATTTTGGTCTTTACTAGGTTAAGAGATTAGGATATAGGTTTTAGGTTTTAGGGTTAAGGGTTTAGTATTTAGCGTTTAGGATGTAAGGGTCTTGGTCTGTATTAGTCCATTTTGGTTCTTAATTAATGTAGGTCGTTTTAATATTTGTTATGTTTTAACATTTTATTATCAACGTTGTTCAACCTATTAGTGCAAAAAGCTTAGTTGATTTAGATTTTAGGACTTTTTGGTTTTTGATATGTTTCTTTTTGTTGGATTTAGTTCTTTTTCATTGTGGTTCATTCAATAAATGGATATATCGTACGGTTTAGTGTTTAGGGTTTAGAGTTTAGGGTTTAGGGTTTAGGGATTATGGTTTAGGGTTTAGGGTTTTTGGTTTAGGATTTAGGATTTAGGATTTAGGGTTTAGGGTTTAGAGTTTAGGGTTTAGGGTTTAGGGTTTAAGGTTTAAGGTTTAGGGTTTTGGGTTTTGGGTTTTGGATTTAGGGTTTAGGGTTTATGGTTTATGGTTTAGGGTTTAAGGTTTAGGGTTGAGGGTTTAAGTTTAGGGTTAAGGATCTAGGTCTATTGTAGTCCATTTTTGTTTTAATCAATATATTTCAAGAAATAAGTGCGTAATTCTAAATGGATATAGATTTTAGGGTTTAGGGTTTATGGATTGGGTTTTAACAAATATATTTCATGATATAAGTGCGTAATTCTAAATGGATATATATATTTTAGGTTATTTTGTTATTTATTAGGTGTATACTAGTGCACTTTGTTTCTAAAACAATGTAGTTTGTCTAATAAGGGCAAAAGACTCAATCGATTAAACTTTTTAGGTCATTTTAGATTTTAGTTGTTAATCAATGTAGTTCAACCTATAAGTGCAAAAGTCTTAATGGATTTAGATTTTAGGACTTTTTGGATTTTGATATGTTTCAATGTCGGATTTAGTTCTTATTCATTGTAGTTGATTCAAAAAATGCAAAAGTCTCAGTGTATTAATATTTTATGTCATTTTGGTCTATACAAGGTTACGGGATTAGGGTTTATGGTGTAAGGGTTTTGGCCTATTTTAGTCCATTTTGATTCTTAATTAATGTAGTTCATCGAGTAAGTGCATAAGTGTCACTAGTTATGGATTTTAGGTAATTTTTTTATTTTTGATATGTTTCTGTTTGTCCCTTTTTTGTTCTTATTCATTGTAGTTCATCCAATAAGTTGAAAAAACTGAATGTAGTTGGTCTAATAAGTGCAAAAGTCTCAATGTATTAATATAGTAGGTTGTTTGTGGTCGTTACTAGGTTAAGGGTTTAAGGTTTTTGGTTTTGGGATTAGGGTATAGGGTTTAGGGTTTAGAGTTTGAGATTAAGGGTTAAGGGTTTAATGTAACACCCCGTTTTTCAAAGCGATGGTATATTTTTTTTTTCAAAAGAAATTAAAATAAAACAGAGAATTAAATAAGGAAATACCTTTGGATAAATAATTGAGTCATTATAATTTACAAGTAGCGGAAAAGTTTCTCAAAATATGAATCCAAAATATTTACACTACAACAGATGATACATGGAAACCATTCAACCAAGATGTCATACTGACAATATTAGTAAATGTACAGTTTTCCAGTTCAAAATAACGTAATCCAAAAAAACATATGTTCCCTCTATGTCATCCTAATCTGATCATTCTTCAAAAAAAAACTAAAGCTATACACCTTGAGTGATCTCCACGCGCCCCGTGAGGTCCTCCTAACATAGCTCCAGTCAAACATTCCCATCTACATTTCCATCCGTAGGGTACGAACCGGTAGGATCGTCTTGGCTCTCATCTGAGGGCAAAGCCCAGATTTACACAATAGTTGTAAAGGGTCACCAACCGAAATTACAGTTAACACATAACATTTAAGTTTTTTAAAAGCACAAAATAACCTTTCAACTAAGCATGCACCTTAAAAGGATTTTCCATGTGCTAAAAGTTCATATAATACTTACCAATTAAAAGTGAAGTCAAAATAAGGTTCTCAATCCATCAAGTAATACATAACTAACCAAGACATTGATAAATCAATTGAGCAATCTGTTATCTAACTCAAAATAGGAATTTCTACTAAGCCAATCGATTTCCAAATCGATTTCCTGAAGGTTTTTAGTGAAATTTGAACTCTGGGGTTAATTCAATCGATTGGGAAATCGATTGAATGAATAACTGAGTCCCTGACTTAATGCCAATCGATTTCCAAATCGATTTTGTCAGTTTTGCTGAATTCCTGTATGGCCAAATCGATTTCCAAATCGATTTCTTAAGTGGTTTTGAAAAAACATATTATAAAATCTATTGGCAAATCGATTATGTCAAATTAGGGAAGTCCCTGTAACCCATCCAATCGATTGGGAAATTGATTTCCCTGCATACTCTTCCAAAAATACATAAACTAACTCAATCACATTCATACGCAACTCCCAATCTTAACACTTAGCAGTTCCCACAAAATCACCACGACAAATTGGGTTTCGAAATAGTTTTACAATCCATCACACTTACACACGATAATCAATACATAACACTTAGCAATTCCAACACAATTACCACGGCAACTTAAGTTTCGAAATAGTTTACAATCAATCAAACTTACACACAAAATCAATACATTACACTTAATCATAACTTGATTCAAACACGACTCGTGTGCCAAGCACCCTAATGCGATGCGTATATGCCAAAATGCATGGACTCGGAATTCCAAACCAAAACCCTCCTCGAAGGGCCGTAAATCATAATTGTACCGCCTGCCAAAGTACCAATTACCGAGGTGCCACCTATCACGGGTCTGCACGATTTACTAAAAAGCGTAAACCATAAACGTACTGCCTATCACGGGCCCGTATCGTTTACCAAGGTGCCACCTATCACGGGTCTGCACGGTTTACTAAAAAGAACGTAAATTGTAAATGTACCGCCTATCACAGGCCAAAGTACTATTTACCAAGGTGCCACCTATCACGGGTCTGCACAATTTACAAAAAAGCGAAAACCATAAACGTACTGCCTATCACGGGCCCGTACCGTTTATCGAGGTGCCACCTATCACGGGTCTGCACGGTTTTCAAAAACGTAAATCATAAATGTACCGCCTATCACAGGCCAAAGTACTATTTATCAAGGTGCCACTTATCACGGGTCTGCACGATTTACAAAAAGAATGAAAATGCATGAGCATATACTGATTCCATCCACAACAATTGTTAAGGAAATGCAGATATTAAAAGATTCCCCATTTTTAATACTCATTTAACTTAAACGATTTTCTCAAACACACATTAAGTAAACCGAGATATTAAAAGATTCCCCATTTTTAATACTCATTTAACTTAAACGATTTTCTCAAACACACATTAAGTAAACCGAGATATTAAAAGATTCCCCATTTTTAATACTCATTTAACTTAAACGATTTTCTCAAACACACATTAAGTAAACCGAGATATTAAAAGATTCCCCATTTTTAATACTCATTTAACTTAAACGATTTTCTCAAACACACATTAAGTAAACCGAGATATTAAAAGATTCCCCATTTTTAATACTCATTTAACTTAAACGATTTTCTCAAACACACATTAAGTAAACCGAGATATTAAAAGATTCCCCATTTTTAATACTCATTTAACTTAAACGATTTTCTCAAACACACATTAAGTAAACCGAGATATTAAAAGATTCCCCATTTTTAATACTCATTTAACTTAAACGATTTTCTCAAACACACATTAAGTAAACCGAGATATTAAAAGATTCCCCATTTTTAATACTCATTTAACTTAAACGATTTTCTCAAACACACATTAAGTAAACCGAGATATTAAAAGATTCCCCATTTTTAATACTCATTTAACTTAAACGATTTTCTCAAACACACATTAAGTAAACCGAGATATTAAAAGATTCCCCATTTTTAATACTCATTTAACTTAAACGATTTTCTCAAACACACATTAAGTAAACCGAGATATTAAAAGATTCCCCATTTTTAATACTCATTTAACTTAAACGATTTTCTCAAACACACATTAAGTAAACCGAGATATTAAAAGATTCCCCATTTTTAATACTCATTTAACTTAAACGATTTTCTCAAACACACATTAAGTAAACCGAGATATTAAAAGATTCCCCATTTTTAATACTCATTTAACTTAAACGATTTTCTCAAACACACATTAAGTAAACCGAGATATTAAAAGATTCCCCATTTTTAATACTCGTTTAACTCTAATGGTTTTCAAATTCCACACAAAATACCCTAAAATTGCATAATTTAGGATTTAAAAACTATTGGTCTTACATTAGTACCCCCCTAAAATTAGTTTCATCCTCGAAACTTAAAGTACGAGTAGCAATCCACACTAAGTTTGTACTCAAATTCAACACACTAGTCCCAACTTGTTTCACTCGGCCTTCTCGAAAAAGTGTTGCCTACCCCTTTTCATAGGGTGTTTAATAACTTCACACACATCCATAGTCGGTAAGGCTCGTCCGTTCCATTTAACATGATTTTGTCTACTATCAACAAGAGATTAAGGATGATCAGTCCCTCAATTTGTCAATAAATAGCCAACAACCATGATAATGGCTTAGACTAACTTAGTCGAACTGTAATAGCGCTCCTTGCAACTTACAAAAGCAGTCAACAATCTTCTCAAAGTCCATTGAATTTCCCTTATTTTCCTATAACTTTGATCTTGTCGACGAAGTAAAATATCTCATACTTATGTCACGTAGTCTCATTGGCATCTACTTGATACGAAACATCCATTTGGTACCAAACTGAAACACTTAGAATGATCCCCACACACTGAGCACAAAACAATCACTACATCCGAGAACTCCTAAATTTCTCCCTTGTCCACAAATCCTCGATTTTTCTTAAGTCGTACAACTACGTCAAACTGTAGTGTTCTTATCGGTATGTTATTCCAGTTATAAATTTAATAATTCCATCCCCACACATGCTGGGTGATCAAAACTACCTCAAGTATTTTCGAAAACAAGCCAAAGACTATACCACTTGGGACACACAAACTTCCTTTGATTGACGAACACAATAACAATCCCCATGACATGCACTCAAGTAATGTCTTTATATCGTTGGCATACCTTTATAATAATAATGTCTGAGTTATAGGTGAGATAATTCCTTTCATCAATCTTTAATTGTCATAAGCTA
Source organism: Cicer arietinum (assembly GCF_000331145.2). Lineage (NCBI taxonomy): Eukaryota > Viridiplantae > Streptophyta > Magnoliopsida > Fabales > Fabaceae > Cicer > Cicer arietinum. Next base: position 25,995,418 of record NC_021164.2, on the reverse strand, counting down.
CATCTCTATGTGCTGCTCCACAAATTTCTTGGTACCTTTTCCAATATTTGGTTCACTCGCTGGATTCTTATTCCCTCTCAACCTTCACCGAGATACGAACTGAAAGAATCCTAACAATCGAACGTCCTAAAGAATTATTTCTCAAACGTTCCCCATAAGCATTTCCTAAGAACTAATTATCTACTTCATCCTCATAAATTTTTCAGTACAATATCTCAAAAACCCACATACCTTTCTTCGTCCATCCAGTTACTGAAATGATCATTTCAAATCTTCACGCTTGACTTCCAAAGACCAATAACTAAACCACAACCCAGTTGTAATTAATGTAGTTCATCGAGTAAGTGCATAAGTGTCACTAGTTATGGATTTTAGGTAATTTTTTATTTTTGATATGTTTCTTTTTGTCCCTTTTTTGTTCTTATTCATTGTAGTTCGTCTAGTAAGTTGAAAAAACTGAATGTAGTTGGTCTAATAAGTGCAAAAGTCTCAATGTATTAAGATATTAGGTTGTTTGTGGTCTTTACTAGGTTAAAGGTTTAAGGTTTTTGGTTTTGGGATTAGGGTATAGGGTTTAGGGTTTGAGATTAAGGGTTAAGGGTTAAGGGTTTAAGGTTTAGGGTTTAGGGTTAAGGGATTAGGGTTTAGGGTTTCGGGTTTAGGTTTAGGGTTAAGAGTCTAGGTTTATTCTAGTCCATTTTTGTTTAAATCAATGCATTTCATGAAATAAGTGCATAATTCTCAATGGATATAGATTTTAAGTCATATTGTTATTTATTAGGTCTATTCTCGTTCACTTTGTTTCTAAAACAATTTAGTTCGTCTAATAAGTGTAAAAGACTAAATGGATTAGAAGTTTAGGTCATTTTGGGTTTTGTTAAGGTTTTTATTTTGTCCATTTTAGTTGTTAATCAATGTATTGCAACCTATAAGTCCAAAAGTCTCACTTATTTTAGTAAAGGGCATAAGTCTCACTTATTCTAGTAAAGTGCAAAGGTCTCAATGTATTCAATAAACAATGAAGTCCGTCGAATAAATCAATACGTCTCAATGGATTTAGATTTTAGGTCATTTTGGTTTTTGTCCATTTTAGTTTCTTTTTGTCCTTTTTAGTTCTTCTTCATTGCAGTTCGTCCAATTAGTGCATAAGTCAAAATGCATTAATATTTTAGGTCATTTTGGTCTTTACTAGGTTAAGAGATTAGGTTATAGATTTTAGGTTTTAGGGTTTAGGGTTTAGTATTTAGCGTTTAGGGTGTAAGGGTCTTGGTCTATATTAGTCCATTTTGGTTCTTAATTAATGTAGGTCGTTTTAATATTTGTTATGTTTTAACATTTTACTATCAACGTAGTTCAACCTATAAGTGCAAAAATCTTAGTTGATTTAGATTTTAGGACTTTTTGGTTTTTGATATGTTTTTTTTTGTTGGATTTAGTTCTTTTTCATTGTAGTTCATTAAATAAATGGATATATTGTAGGGTTTAGGGTTTAGTGATTAAGGTTTAGAGTTTAGGGTTTTGGATTTAGGGTTGAATGATTAAGGTTTAGGGTTTAGAGTTTTTGCTTTTTGGTTTACAATTTAGGATTAAGGGTTTAGGGTTTAGGGTTTAGGGTTAAGGGTTTAAGGTTTAGGGTTTAGGGTTTAGGGTTTAGGGTTAAGGGATTAGGGTTTAGGGTTTCGGGTTTAGGGTTTCGGGTTTAGGTTTAGGGTTAAGAGTCTAGGTCTATTATAGTCCATTTTTGTTTTAATCAATATATTTCAAGAAATAAGTGCATAATTCTAAGTGCATAATCAATATATTTCAATATAGTTCGTCTAATAAGTGCAAAAGACTAAATGGATTAGAAGTTTAGGTCATTTTGATTTTTGTTAAGGTTTTTATTTTGTCTATTTTAGTTGTTAATCAATGTAGTGCAACCTATAAGTCCAAAAGTCTCACTTATTTTAGTAAAGTGCATGAGTCTCACTTATTCTAGTATAGTGCAAAGGTCTCAATGTATTCAATAAACAAAGAAGTTCTTCGAATAAATCTATAAGTGTCTATGGATTTAGATTTTAGGTCATTTTGGTTTTTGTCCATTTTAGTTTCTTTTTGTCCATTTTAGTTCTTAATCATTATAGTTCGTCCAATTAGTGCAAAAGTCAAAATGCATTAATATTTTAGGTCATTTTGGTCTTTACTAGGTTAAGAGATTAGGGTTTAATATTTAGCGTTTAGGGTGTAAGGGTCTTGGTCTATATTAGTCCATTTTGGTTCTTAATTAATGTTTCTCCTTTTAATATTTGTTATGTTTTAACATTTTAATATCAATGTAGTTCAACCTATAAGTGCAGAAATCTTAGTTGATTTAGATTTTAGGACTTTTTGGTTTTTGATATGTTTCTTTTTGTTGGATTTAGTTTTTTTTCATTGTAGTTCATTCAATAAATGGATATATCGTAGGGTTTAGTGTTTAGGGTTTAGAGTTTAGGGTTTTGGGTTTAGGGTTTAGGGTTTTTGGATTTGGATTTAGGCCTTAGGGTTTAGGGTTTAGGGTTTAAGGTTTAGGGTTTAGGGATTAGGGTTTAGGGTTTAGGGTTTAGGGATTAGGGTTTATGGTTTATGGTTTATGGTTTAGGGTTTAGGGTTTAGGGGTTAGGGTTGAGGGTTTAGGGTTGAGGGTTGAGGGTTTAGGGTTTAGGGTTTAGGGTTTAGGGTTGAGGGTTTAGGTTTAGGGTTAAGGATCTAGGTCTATTATAGTCCATTTTTGTTTTAATCAATATATTTCAAGAAATAAGTGCATAATTCTAAATGGATATAGATTTTAGGGTTTAGGGTTTAGGGATTGGGTTTTAACAAATATATTTCATGATATAAGTGCGTAATTCTAAATGGATATATATATTTTAGGTCATTTTGTTATTTATTAGGTGTATACTAGTGCACTTTGTTTCTGAAACAATGTAGTTCGTCTAATAAGTGCAAAAGACTCAATCAATTAAAATTTTTAGGTCATATTAATATTTGTTATGTTTTTTTTATTGTACATTTTAGTTGTTAATCAATGTAGTTCAACCTATAAGTGCAAAAATCTTAGTTGATTTAGATTTTAGGACTTTTAGGTTTTTGATATGTTTCTTTGTCTGATTTAGTTCTTATTCATTGTAGTACATTCAATAAATGCAAAAGTCTCAGTGTATTAATATTTTATGCGATTTTGGTCTATACTAGGTGAACGGATTAGGGTTTTGTCAATTTTTTGTTCTTATTCATTGTAGTTCGTCCAATAAGTTAAAAAGTCTCAATGTAGTTGGTTTGATAAGTGTAAAAGTCTTAATTTATTAATATATTAGGTCGTTTGTGGTCTTTACTAGGTTAAGGGTTTAAGGTTTTTGGTTTTGGAATTAGGGTATAGGGTTTAGGGTTTAGAGTTTGAGATTAAGGGTTAAGGGTTAAAGGTTTAAGGTTTGGGGTTTAGGGATTAGGGTTCAGGGTTTACGGTTTCGGGTTTAGGTTTAGGGTTAAGAGTCTAGGTTTATTCTAGTCCATTTTTGTTTAAATCAATGCATTTCATGAAATAAGTGCATAATTCTCAACGGATATAGATTTTAAGTCATATTGTTATTTATTAGGTCTATTCTCGTTCACTTTGTTTCTAAAACAATTTAGTTCGTCTAATAAGTGCAAAAGACTTAATCGATTAAAATTTTTAGGTATTTTTAATATTTGTTATGTTTTTTTATTGTACATTTTAGTTGTTAATCAATGCAGTTCAACCTATAAGTGCAAAAGTCTTAGTTGATTTAGATTTTAGGACTTTTTGGTTTTTATATGTTTCTTTGTCGGATTTAGTTCTTATTCATTGTAATTCATTCAACAAATGCAAAAGTCTCAGTGTATTAATATTTTATGTCATTGTGGTCTTTACTAGGTTAAGGGATTAGGGTTTAGAGTGTAAGGGTTTTGGCCTATTTTAGTCCATTTTGATTCTTAATTAATGTAGTTCATCGAGTAAGTGCATAAGTGTCACTAGTTATGGATTTTAGGTAATTTTTAATTTTTGATATGTTTCTTTTTGTCCCTTTTTTGTTCTTATTCATTGTAGTTCGTCGAGTAAGTTGAAAAAACTCAATGTAGTTGGTCTAAAAAGTGCAAAAGTCTCAATGTATTAATATATTAGGTTGTTTGTGGTCTTTACTAGGTTAAGGGTTTATGCTTTTTGGTTTTGGGATTAGGGTATAGGGTTTAGGGTTTAGAGTTTGAGATTAAGGGTTAACTGTTACCTGTTAAGGGTTTAAGGTTTAGGGTTTAGGGTTAAGGGATTAGGGTTTAGGGTTTAGGGTTTAGGTTTAGGGTTAAGAGTTTAGGTTTATTCTAGTCCATTTTTGTTTAAATCAATGCATTTCACGAAATAAGTGCATATTTCTCAATGGATATAGATTTTAAGTCATATTGTTATTTATTTGGTGTATTCTCGTTCACTTTGTTTCTAAACCAATTTAGTTCGTCTAATAAGTGCAAAAGACTAAATGGATTTGAAGTTTAGGTCATTTTGGCTTTTGTTAAGGTTTTTATTTTGTCCATTTTAGTTGTTAATCAATGTATTGCAACCTATAAGTCCAAAAGTCTCACATATTTTTGTAAAGGGAATAAGTCTCACTTATTCTAGTAAAGTGCAAAGGTCTCAATGTATTCAATAAACAATGAAGTCCGTCGAATAAATCCATACGTCTCAATGGATTTAGATTTTAGGTCATTTTGGTTTTTGTCCATTTTAGTTTCTTTTTGTCCATTTTAGTTCTTCTTCATTGTATTTCGTCCAATTAGTGCAAAAGTCAAAATGCATTAATATTTTAGGTCATTTTGGTCTTTACTAGGTTTAGAGACTGGGATATAGGTTTTAGGTTTTAGGGTTTACTATTTAGCGTTTAGGGTGTAAGGGTCTTGGTCTATATTAGTCCATTTTGGTTCTTAATTAATGTAGGTCGTTTTAATATTTGTTATGTTTTAACATTTTACTATCAACGTAGTTCAACCTATAAGTGCAAAAATCTTAGTTGATTTAGATTTTAGGACTTTTTGGTTTTTGATATGTTTCTTTTTGTTGGATTTAGTTGTTTTTCATTGTAGTTCATTAAATAAATGGATATATTGTAGGGTTTAGGGTTTCGTGCTTAAGGTTTAGAGTTTAGGGTTTTGGATTTAGGGTTAAAGGATTAAGGTTTAGGGTTTAGGGTTTTTAGTTTTTGGTTTAGGGTTTAGGATTAAGGGTTTAGGGTTTAGGATTAAGGGTTTAAGGTTTAGGGTTTAGGGTTAAAGGTTTAGGGTTTAGGGTTTAGGGAATAGGGTTTAGGGTTTCGGGTTTAGGTTTAGGGTTAAGAGTCTAGGTTTGTTATAGTCCATTTTTGTTTAAATCAATGCATTTCATGAAGTAAGTGCATAATTCTCAATGGATATAGATTTTAAGTCATATTGTTATTTATTAGGTGTATTCTCGTCCACCTTGTTTCTAAAACAATGTAGTTCGTCTAATAAGTGCAAAAGACTAAATGGATTAGAAGTTTAGGTCTTTTTGACTTTAAGGTTTTTATTTTGTCCATTTTAGTTGTTAATCAAAGTAGTGCAACCTATAAGTCCAAAAGTCTCACTTATTTTAGTAAAGTGCACGAGTCTCACTTATTCTAGTAAAGTGCAAAGGTCTCAATGTATTCAATAAACAATGAAGTTCTTCGAATAAATCTATAAGTGTCTATGGATTTAGATTTTAGGTCATTTTGGTTTTTGTCCATTTTAGTTTCTTTTTGTCCATTTTAGTTCTTAATCATTATATTTCGTCAAATTAGTGCAAAAGTTAAAATGCATTAATATTTTAGGTCATTTTGGTCTTTACTAGGTTAAGAGATTAGGGTTTAGTATTTAGCGTTTAGGGTGTAAGGGTCTTGGTCTATATTAGTCCATTTTGGTTCTTAATTAATGTAGTTCCTTTTAATATTTGTTATGTTTTAATATTTTAATATTAACCTAGTTCAACCTATAAGTGCAAAAATCTTTGTTGATTTAGATTTTAGGACTTTTTGGTTTTTGATATGTTTCTTTTTGTTGGATTTAGTTCTTTTTCATTGTAGTTCATTAAATAAATGGATATATTGTAGGGTTTAGGGTTTAGTCTTTAGGGTTTAGAGTTTACGGTTTTGGGTTTAGGGTTTTTGGTTTAGGATTTAGGGTTTAGGGTTTAGGATTTAGGGTTTATGGTTTAGGGTATAGGGATTAGGGTTTAGGGTTTTTGGGTTTTGGATTCGGGGTTTATGGTTTATGGTTTATGGTTTATGGTTTAGGGTTTAGGGGTTAGGGTTTAGGGTTGAGGGTTTAGCTTTAGGGTTAAGGATCTAGGTCTATTATAGTCCATTTTTGATATGTTTCTTTTTGTTGGATTTAGTTCTTTTTCATTGTAGTTCATTCAATAAATGGATATATCGTAGGGTTTAGGGTTTAGTGTTTAGGGTTTAGAGTTTAGGGTTTTGGGTTTAGGGTTTAGGGTTTAGGGTTTTTGGTTTAGGATTTAGGGTTTAGGGTTTACGATTTAGGGTTTAAGGTTTATGGTTTAGGGTTTATGGTTTAGGGGTTAGGGTTTAGGGTTTAGGGTTGAGGGTTTAGGTTTTGGGTTAAGGATCTAGGTTTATTATGGTCCATTTTTGTCTAATAAGTTCAAAAGACTCAATGGATTAAAATTTTTAGGTCATTTTAATATTTGTTATGTTTGTTTTATTGTACATTTTCGTTGTTAATCAATGTAGTTCAACCTATAAGTGCAAAAATGTTAATTGATTTGGATTTTAGGACTTTTAGGTTTTTGAGATGTTTGTTTGTCGAATTTAGTTCTTTTTCATTGTAGTTCATTCAATAAATGCAAAAGTCTCACTGTATTAATATTTTATGTCATTTTGGTCTTTACTAGGTTAAGGGATTAGGGTTTTGTCCATTTTTTGTTCTTATTCATTGTAGTTCGTCCAATAAGTTGAAAAGTCTTAATGTAGTTGGTCTAATAAGTGCAGAAGTCTCAATTTATTAAAATATTAGTTCGTTTGTGGTCTTTACTAGGTTAAGGGTTAAATGTAACACCCCGTTTTTCAAAGCGAAGGTATATTTTTTTTTTTCAAAAGTAATTAAACTAAAACAGAGAAATAGATAAAGAAATGCCTTTGGATAAATAACTGAGTCATTATAATTTACAAGCAGCGGAAAAGTTTCTCCAATTATAAATCCAAAACATTTACACAACCATAAATGGTACATGGAACCCATTCACATCAGAATTCGAACTGACAATATTAGTATAAATACAGTTTTCCAAACTAAAAATACTCCAATCCAAAAAGAAGGACACCTAGTCCCTATACATCATCCTAATCTGATCATCCTACCAAAAAGCTATACACCCTGAGTATCTCCACGCGCCCCGTGAGGACCGTCTTGACTCTTATCTGAGGGAAAAGCCCAGATTTCCACAATAATTGTAAAGGGTCACCAACCAGAAAATAACAGTTAACACATAGCAATTAAGTTTTTAAATGCCCAAAATAACTTTTCAACTAAGCATGCACCTTAACAGGATTTCCAATATGCGAAAAGTTCATACAATACTTTGCCAATTAAAAATGAAAGTAAAATGAAGTCCTCAATCTCCTAATTAACACATAACCAATCAAGACATGGATAAGTTAATGAGAAATCAATCATCTAACTCAAACTGAGGATTTTCACTGAGCCAATCGATTGGGCAATCGATTGGGGTGAAGGTTTTTAATGAAAACAGAATCCTGGGCTGAATCAATCGATTTGGCAATCGATTGACAGGATAACTGAGCCCCTGACTTAATACCAATCGATTTCCAAATCGATTTCCTGAAGGTTTTTAGTGAAATTTTGAACTCTGGCTTGATTCAATCGATTGGGCAATCGATTGACAGGATAGCTGAGCCCCTGACTTAATGGCCAATCGATTTCCAAATCGATTTGGTCGAATATGGATGAGTCCCTGACTTAGGCCCAATCGATTGGGCAATCGATTTCGTAAATGATTTTCGAAAACTGATTACAAAATCGATTGGCTAATCGATTTTGTCCATTTGGCCAAGTCCCTGTTTACTATCCAATCGATTGGGAAATCGATTTACCTGTGTATTCTTTCAAAAATTCATAAACTAACTCAATCACATTCATGCATAATCCCAATTCTTAACACTTAACACTGATAACACAATTACTACGACATCATGGATTTCGAAATGGTATTGCAATCAAACATGTTATCACCAAATTCCAAAACATAACACTTAGCATTTATAACACATTACTACACAAACAAAATGAACCAACAGTTCACAAATCAACAGGGTGTAGTCTCTCGCGGACAAACACAATTCCCTCAGGAACGTAAGTCGTAAACGTACTACCTATCACGGGTCCGTACCGTTTACCGAGGTGCCACCTATCCCGGGTCAGCACAACTTACCAAAACATACACGAGTAAACGAGACATTAAGAGATTCCCCATTCTTAATTCTCATCTAACTTAAACCAGGGCGTAGTCTCTCACGGACAAACCCCTGCGCAGTCTCTCACGGACAAACGCAATTCCCGCAGGAACGTAAGTCGTAAACGTACTACCTATCACGGGTCCGTACTGTTTACCGAGGTGCCACCTATCCCGGGTCAGCACAACTTACCAAACACAATTCCCTCAGGAACGTAAGTCGTAAACGTACTACCTATCACGGGTCCGTACTGTTTACCGAGGTGCCACCCATCCCGGGTCAGCACGACTTACCAAACGTAAATCGTAAACGTACTGCCTATCACGGGCCCGTACTGTTTACCAAGGTGCCACCTATCCCGGGTCAGCACGATTTACCGAAACACACATAAAAAAGCGAGACATTAAGAGATTCCCCATTCTTAATTCTCATTTAACTTAACGATTTTCAAGACAAAACATTCAGTAAATAAGTCATTAAGAGATTCCCCATTCTTAATACTCATTTACTGAAACGATTTTCAAAAACGAACATTAAGTAACCGAGACATTAAGAGATTCCCCATTCTCAACGCCCAGTTAACTTAAACAATTTTCCAAACAAAATAATAAGTAACCGAGACATTAAGAGATTCCCCATTCTTAACGCCCAGTTAACTTAAACAATTTTCCAAACAAAATAATAAGTAACCGAGACATTAAGAGATTCCCCATTCTTAACGCCCAGTTAACTTAAACGGTTTTCAAAACAAAATGTTAAGTAACCGAGACATTAAGAGATTCCCCCTCCTTAACGTCCAGTTAACTTAAACGGTTTTCAAAACAAAATATTAAGTAACCGAGACATTAAGAGATTCCCCATTCTTAACGAAATATTCGCTCGCAACTTCACCTCCAAATAGGTCCCCTAGCACCGTGGCGTGGTAGTGAGCAACTTTCCCTTCTAACTCTTCGCGAAATGAAGCTTGGATCTTGAAGAAACGGAGGGGTTTGTGTTTGGATCTCAAATACCGTTTTTCTTCGTTTTCGAATCAAAGAGGAAGAGTGGAGTTGCGAAATCCATGTTCTAACTCTCACCCAACCTTGGGTTACTAGTTTTGAAGAAA
>NC_021164.2:25983039-25985681 GCF_000331145.2 Cicer arietinum | reverse complement strand
TTTTTCCTTTCTTCCTTTTTCCTTCCTTCCTTTTATACTATTTTCTTTTCCTTTTCCTTCCTTCTAGTTTTCCTTTCATTTTCCCTCCCAACAAACATATATAGATAATAAATATAACTTAACAAATATCTCAAAATATCTAGATATTTGTTAAATTACCGTTTCACCCGAAACGCATTGAATTATCCGTAAAGGATTCGCCGCAGTTAATTTCAATTTTTTTATCGACGAGAAATTTTAATTGGCATCAAAATATCTTTTTGATTATAAAACTCCAAAATATTATTAATTTTGGCTTAAAAGCCTCTGAGCCAAAATCCAAAATACACCAAAAATACATAAATGGTACTTTGAAATTATGGGTCTTACATTTAAGGTTTTTGGTTTTTGTATTAGGGTATAGGGTTAAGAGTTTTAGATTAAGGGTTAAGGGTTTAAGGTTTAGGGTTTAGGGATTAGGGATTAGGGTTTAGGGTTTAGGGTTTCGGGTTTAGGTTTAGGGTTAAGAGTCTAGGTTTATTATAGTCCATTTTTGTTTAAATCAATGCATTTCGTGAAATAAGTGCATAATTCTCAATGGATATAGATTTTAAGTCATATTGTTATTTATTAGGTGTATTCTCGTTCACTTTGTTTCTAAACCAATTTAGTTCGTCTAATAAGTGCAAAAGACTAAATGGATTAGAAGTAGGTCATTTTGGCTTTTGTTAAGGTTTTTATTTTGTCCATTTTAGTTGTTAATCAATGTATTGCAACCTATAAGTCCAAAAGTCTCACATATTTTAGTAAAGGGAATAAGTCTCACTTATTCTAGTAAAGTGCAAAGGTCTCAACATATTCAATAAACAATGAAGTCCGTAGAATAAATCCATACGTCTCAATGGATTTAGATTTTAGGTCATTTTGGTTTTTGTCCATTTTAGTTTCTTTTTGTCCATTTTAGTTCTTCTTCATTGTAGTTCGTCCAATTAGTGCAAAAGTCAAAATGCATTAATATTTTAGGTCATTGTGGTCTTTACTAGGTTAAGAGACTAGGATATAGGTTTTAGGTTTTAGGGTTTAGTATTTAGTGTTTAGGGTGTAAGGGTCTTGGTCTATATTAGTCCATTTTGGTTCTTAATTAATGTAGGTCGTTTTAATATTTGTTATGTTTTAACATTTTAATATCAACGTAGTTCAACCTATAAATGCAAAAATCTTAGTTGATTTAGATTTTAGGACTTTTTGGTTTTTGATATGTTTCTTTTTGTTGGATTTAGTTCTTTTCATTTAGTTCATTAAAGAAATAGGTTTAGAGTTTAGTGTTTAGCGTTTAGAGTTTAGGGTTTTGGTTTTAGGGGTTAGGGTTTTTGGTTTTTGGTTTAGGGTTTAGGGTTTAGGGTTTAGGGTTTAGGGTTTAGGGTTTAGGGTTTAGGGTTTAGGGTTTAGGGTTAAGGGTTTAGGGTTAAGGGTTAAGGTTTAGGGTTTAGGGTTTAGGGTTTAGGGTTAAGGGTTTAGGGTTAAGGGTTAAGGGTTAAGGGTTTAGGGTTAAGGGTTAAGGGTTAAGGGTTAAGGGTTAAGGGTTAAGGGTTAAGGATTAAGGGATAAGGGTTAAGGGTAAAGGGTTTAAGGTTTAGAGTTTAGGCTTTAGGGTTTAAGGTTTAGGGTTTCGGGATTAGGGTTTAGGGTTTAGGTTTAGGGTTAAGAGTCTAGGTCTATTCTAGTACATTTTTGTTTAAATCAATGCTTTTCATGAAATAAGTGCATAATTCCTAATGGATATAGATTTTATGTCATATTGTTATTTATTAGGTGTTTTCTCGTCCACTTTATTTCTAAAACTATTTAGGTCGTCTAATAAGTGCAAAAGACTAAATGGATTAGAAGTTAAGGTCATTTTGGCTTTTGTTAAGGTGTTTATTTTGTCCATTTTAGTTTTTAATCAATATAGTGCAACCTATAAGTCCAAAATCTCACTTATGTTAGTCAAGTGCATAAGTCTCACTTATTCTAGTAAAGTGCGAAGGTCTCAATGTATTCAATAAACAATGAAGTCCGTCGAATAAATCCATAAGTCTCAATGGATTTAGATTTTAGGTCGTTTTGGTTTTTGTCCATGTTAGTTTCTTTTTGTCTATTTTAGTTATTCTTCCTTGTACTTCGTCCAATTAGTGCATAAGTCAAAATACATTAATATTTTAGGTCACTTTGGTCTTTACTAAGTTAAGAGATTAGGATATTGGTTTTAGGTTTTAGGGTTTAGTATTTAGCGTCTAGGGTGTAAGGGTCTTGGTCTATATTAGTCCATTTTGGTTCTTAATTAATGTAGGTCGATTTAATATTTGTTATGTTTTAACATTTTACTATCAACGTAGTTCAACTTATAAGTGCAAAAATCTTAGTTGATTTAGATTTTAGGACTTTTTGGTTTTTGATATGTTTCTTTTTGTTGCATTTTGTTCTTTTTCATTGTAGTTCATTAAATAAGTGGATATATTGTAGGGTTTAGGGTTTCGTGCTTAAGGTTTAGAGTTAAGGGTTTTGGATTTAGGGTTGAAGGATTAAGGTTTAGGGTTTAGGGTTTAGGGTTTTTGGTTTTTGGTTTAGGGTTTAGGATTAAGGGTTTAGGGTTTAGGATTAAGGGTTTAAGGTTTAGGGTTTAA
>NC_021164.2:25978174-25982942 GCF_000331145.2 Cicer arietinum | reverse complement strand
TTATAGTCCATTTTTGTTTAAATCAATGCATTTCATGAAATAAGTGCATAATTCTCAATGGATATAGATTTTAAGTCATATTGTTATTTATTAGGTGTATTCTCGTCCACCTTGTTTCTAAAACAATGTAGTTCGTCTAATAAGTGCAAAAGACTAAATGGATTAGAAGTTTAGGTCTTTTTGACTTTAAGGTTTTTATTTTGTCCATTTTAGTTGTTAATCAAAGTAGTGCAACCTATAAGTCCAAAAGTCTCACTTATTTTAGTAAAGTGCACGAGTCTCACTAATTCTAGTAAAGTGCAAAGGTCTCAATGTATTCAATAAACAATGAAGTTGTTCGAATAAATCTATAAGTGTCTATGGATTTAGATTTTAGGTCATTTTGGTTTTTGTCCATTTTAGTTTCTTTTTGTCCATTTTAGTTCTTAATCATTATATTTCGTCAAATTAGTGCAAAAGTTAAAATGCATTAATATTTTAGGTCATTTTGGTCTTTACTAGGTTAAGTGATTAGGGTTTAGTATTTAGCGTTTAGGGTGTAAGGGTCTTGGTCTATATTAGTCCATTTTGGTTCTTAATTAATGTAGTTCCTTTTAATATTTGTTATGTTTTAATATTTTAATATTAACCTAGTTCAACCTATAAGTGCAAAAATCTTTGTTGGTTTAGATTTTAGGACTTTTTGGTTTTTGATATGTTTCTTTTTGTTGGATTTAGTTCTTTTTCATTGTAGTTCATTCAATAAATGGATATATCGTAGGGTTTAGGGTTTAGTGTTTAGGGTTTAGAGTTTAGGGTTTTGGGTTTTGGGTTTTTGGTTTAGGATTTAGGGTTTAGGGTTTAGGGTTTAGGATTTAGGGTTTAAGGTTTAGGGTTTAAGGTTTAGGGTTTATGGTTTAGGGTATATGTGTAAGACCCATAATTTTAAAGTACACTTTATGCATTTTTGTGTATTTTGGATTTTGGCTCGGAGGCTTTTAAGCCAAAGTTAATAATACTTTGGAGTTTATATGATCAAAAAGATACTTTGATGCCGATTAAAATTACTCGTCGATAAATAAATTGAATTAACTGCGGTGAATCTTTTACGAAGAATTTAATGCGTTACGGGTGAAATGGTAATTTAACAAATATCTAGATATTTTGAGATATTTGTTAAGTTATATTTAATATATATTTATATGTTTGTTTGGAAAGAAAAGGAAAAGAAATAGAAAAGAGAGAAAAGGAAATAGGAAGAAAAGAAAAGAGAAGGAAGGAAAAACAAAGGAAAAGCATTTCCATCTTCTTCCTCCTGTGCCTCGCGAAAACCCATTTCTTCTCCTTCTTGGTTTTGCTTTCTTTTTCGTTCCTTTTCTTCAAAACTAGTAACCCAAGGTTGGGTGAGTGTTAGAACAAAGGTTTCGCAACTCCACTCTTCCTCTTTGATCCGAAAACGAAGAAAAACGGTATTTGAGATTCAAACACAAACCCCTCCGTTTCTTCTAGATCCAAGCTTCATTTCGCGAAGAGTTAGAAGGGAAAGTTGCTCACTACCACGCTACGGTGCTAGGGGACCAATTTGGAGGCGACGTTGCGAGCGGAGATTTTTACCGGATTTGCTCGCGGTACCGGAAACGCACGTTAGAGCTAACGCGAAGGTAAGGGCTCCTTCCAAACTTTTAGTTTGCATCTAGGGCCTTACCTGTGGTTGTGTGAAAACGAATTGTGTTAGGATTGGAGTATTGTTTTGGGAAAAATGAATTTACCTCACGTATGTAAGATTTTGAGTAAATGAAACTTGTGTGTTTTGAGTAGTGGATTGTGTCGATTTGTGTTCGTTGTTTTTGACATGCTCTTAATTGATATTGATGAAATTTGATATGTGTATGGTTGGATTTGTGAATAAATGAATTGATATGTTTTGATGTGAGAATTTGTTGAGTTTGTGTTGTGTGAAATTTGAAAACCATTAAGTTAAATGAGTATTAAGAATGGGGAATCTCTTAATGTCTCGTTTACTTAATGTGCGTTTGTTTGTGAAAAATCGTTTAAGTTAACTGGGCGTTAAGAATGGGGAATCTCTTAATGTCTCGGTTACTTAACATTTTGTTTTGAAAACCGTTTAAGTAAACTGGGCGTTAAGAATGGGGAATCTCTTAATGTCTCGGTTACTTAATATTTTGTTTTGAAAATCGTTTAAGTTAACTGGGCGTTAAGAATGGGGAATCTCTTAATGTCTCGGTTACTTAATATTTTGTTTTAAAGAAAAATCGTTTAAGTTAACTGGGCGTTAAGAATGGGGAATCTCTTAATGTCTCGGTTACTTAATATTTTGTTTTAAAGAAAAATCGTTTAAGTTAACTGGGCGTTAAGAATGGGGAATCTCTTAATGTCTCGGTTACTTAATATTTTGTTTTAAAGAAAAATCGTTTAAGTTAACTGGGCGTTAAGAATGGGGAATCTCTTAATGTCTCGGTTACTTAATATTTTGTTTTAAAGAAAAATCGTTTAAGTTAACTGGGCGTTAAGAATGGGGAATCTCTTAATGTCTCGGTTACTTAACATTTTGTTTTGAAAACCGTTTAAGTTAACTGGACGTTAAGGAGAGGGAATCTCTTAATGTCTCGGTTACTTAATATTTTGTTTTAAAGAAAAATCGTTTAAGTTAACTGGGCGTTAAGAATGGGGAATCTCTTAATGTCTCGGTTACTTAATATTTTGTTTTAAAGAAAAATCGTTTAAGTTAACTGGGCGTTAAGAATGGGGAATCTCTTAATGTCTCGGTTACTTAATATTTTGTTTTAAAGAAAAATCGTTTAAGTTAACTGGGCGTTAAGAATGGGGAATCTCTTAATGTCTCGGTTACTTAATATTTTGTTTTGAAAACCGTTTAAGTAAACTGGGCGTTAAGAATGGGGAATCTCTTAATGTCTCGGTTACTTAATATTTTGTTTTAAAGAAAAATCGTTTAAGTTAACTGGGCGTTAAGAATGGGGAATCTCTTAATGTCTCGGTTACTTAATATTTTGTTTTAAAGAAAAATCGTTTAAGTTAACTGGGCGTTAAGAATGGGGAATCTCTTAATGTCTCGGTTACTTAATATTTTGTTTTAAAGAAAAATCGTTTAAGTTAACTGGGCGTTAAGAATGGGGAATCTCTTAATGTCTCGGTTACTTAATATTTTGTTTTAAAGAAAAATCGTTTAAGTTAACTGGGCGTTAAGAATGGGGAATCTCTTAATGTCTCGGTTACTTAATATTTTGTTTTAAAGAAAAATCGTTTAAGTTAACTGGGCGTTAAGAATGGGGAATCTCTTAATGTCTCGGTTACTTAATATTTTGTTTTAAAGAAAAATCGTTTAAGTTAACTGGGCGTTAAGAATGGGGAATCTCTTAATGTCTCGGTTACTTAATATTTTGTTTTAAAGAAAAATCGTTTAAGTTAACTGGGCGTTAAGAATGGGGAATCTCTTAATGTCTCGGTTACTTAATATTTTGTTTTAAAGAAAAATCGTTTAAGTTAACTGGGCGTTAAGAATGGGGAATCTCTTAATGTCTCGGTTACTTAATATTTTGTTTTAAAGAAAAATCGTTTAAGTTAACTGGGCGTTAAGAATGGGGAATCTCTTAATGTCTCGGTTACTTAATATTTTGTTTTAAAGAAAAATCGTTTAAGTTAACTGGGCGTTAAGAATGGGGAATCTCTTAATGTCTCGGTTACTTAATATTTTGTTTTAAAGAAAAATCGTTTAAGTTAACTGGGCGTTAAGAATGGGGAATCTCTTAATGTCTCGGTTACTTAATATTTTGTTTTAAAGAAAAATCGTTTAAGTTAACTGGGCGTTAAGAATGGGGAATCTCTTAATGTCTCGGTTACTTAATATTTTGTTTTAAAGAAAAATCGTTTAAGTTGTCAGTTATGTATTATTTGATGTTTTGAGAACTTTATTTTGATTTCATTTTTAATTGGCAAGCATTGCATTAACTTTTCACATATGTAAAATCCCGTTAAGGTGCATGCTTAGTTGAAAAGTTATTTTGAGCATTTACAAACTAAATTGTTATGTGTTAACTGTTATTTTCGGTTGGTGACCCTTTACAATTATTGTGGAAATCTGGGCTTTGCCCTCAGATGAGAGTCAGGACGATCCTACCGATTCGTACCCTACGGACGGGAATGGAGATGGGAACGCTTGACTGCAGCTACGTTAGGAGGATCTCACGGGGCGCGTGGAGATTACTCAGGGTGTTTAGTTGTGTTGAAATATGATCAGATTAGGTTGACATAGAGGGATCAAATGCCTTTCTTTTGTATTGTATTTATTTTAAAATGGAAGACTGTACCTATACTAATATTGTCAGCTTGACATGTTATTTTCAATGGGTTACATGTACCATTTGTTGTTGTGTAAATGGTTTGGATTTATAATTGGAGTGACTTTTCCGCTGCTTGTAAATTATAATGACTCAATTATTTATCCAAAGGCATTTCTTTATTTATTTCTCTGCTTTATTTTAAATTCTTTTGAAAAAAAAAATATACCCTCGCTTAGAAATACGAGGTGTTACATTGTGGTATCAGAGCTTTGGTTTGGTTTTCTTTGGGGGATGTGGTACCTTGGTTATAGATTGTAGGTCAACCTATAGGTTGAGAGTTGTTATCTGATCATGTGTCGGTTTAGGTGGTTTGAGTTGTCAAGTTCATTATAATTATTATGTGCGGTTATGGTCGGAAGTTATTCTTAGAATTATTGAAGTAGTGTTAAGACTCTACTTGATGATGGTTT
>NC_021164.2:25974962-25977674 GCF_000331145.2 Cicer arietinum | reverse complement strand
CACCCTAAACCTTAAACCCTTAATCCTAAACCCTAAAACCTAATCCCTAAACCCTAAACCTTAAACCCTAATCCCTAAACTCTAAACCTTAAACCCTTAACCCTTAACCCTTAACCCTTTACCCTAATAGCTAAACCCTAAACCATAAACCATAAACCCTAAATCCAAAACCTTAAACCCTTAACCCTTAACCCTTTACCCTAATACCTAAACCCTAAACCATAAACCATAAACCCTAAATCCAAAACCCTAAACCCTAAACCCGAAACCCGAAACCATATACCCTAAATCCTAAACTCTAAACCCTAAATCCTAAATCCTAAATCCTAAATCCTAAATCCTAAATCCTAAATCCTAAATCCTAAATCCTAAATCCTAAATCCTAAATCCTAAATCCTAAATCCTAAATCCTAAATCCTAAATCCTAAATCCTAAATCCTAAATCCTAAATCCTAAATCCTAAATCCTAAATCCTAAATCCTAAATCCTAAATCCTAAATCCTAAATCCTAAATCCTAAATCCTAAATCCTAAATCCTAAATCCTAAATCCTAAATCCTAAATCCTAAATCCTAAATCCTAAATCCTAAATCCTAAATCCTAAATCCTAAATCCTAAATCCTAAATCCTAAATCCTAAATCCTAAACCCTAAACCATAAACCATAAACCCTAAATCCAAAACCCTAAACCCTAAACCCTAAACCCTAAACCCTAAACCCTAAACCCTAAACCCGAAACCATATACCCTAAATCCTAAACTCTAAACCCTAAATCCTAAATCCTAAATCCTAAATCCTAAATCCTAAATCCTAAATCCTAAATCCTAAATCCTAAATCCTAAATCCTAAATCCTAAATCCTAAATCCTAAATCCTAAATCCTAAATCCTAAATCCTAAATCCTAAATCCTAAATCCTAAATCCTAAATCCTAAATCCTAAATCCTAAATCCTAAATCCTAAATCCTAAATCCTAAATCCTAAATCCTAAATCCTAAATCCTAAATCCTAAATCCTAAATCCTAAATCCTAAATCCTAAATCCTAAATCCTAAATCCTAAATCCTAAATCCTAAATCCTAAATCCTAAATCCTAAATCCTAAATCCTAAATCCTAAATCCTAAATCCTAAATCCTAAATCCTAAATCCTAAATCCTAAATCCTAAATCCTAAATCCTAAATCCTAAATCCTAAATCCTAAATCCTAAATCCTAAAT
The DNA here is from genome assembly GCF_000331145.2 of Cicer arietinum. Taxonomy (NCBI): domain Eukaryota; kingdom Viridiplantae; phylum Streptophyta; class Magnoliopsida; order Fabales; family Fabaceae; genus Cicer; species Cicer arietinum. The sequence continues at coordinate 25,976,460 of NC_021164.2, read as the reverse complement.
CCTAAATCCTAAATCCTAAATCCTAAATCCTAAATCCTAAATCCTAAATCCTAAATCCTAAATCCTAAATCCTAAATCCTAAATCCTAAATCCTAAATCCTAAATCCTAAATCCTAAATCCTAAATCCTAAATCCTAAATCCTAAATCCTAAATCCTAAATCCTAAATCCTAAATCCTAAATCCTAAATCCTAAATCCTAAATCCTAAATCCTAAATCCTAAATCCTAAATCCTAAATCCTAAATCCTAAATCCTAAATCCTAAATCCTAAATCCTAAATCCTAAATCCTAAATCCTAAATCCTAAATCCTAAATCCTAAATCCTAAATCCTAAATCCTAAATCCTAAATCCTAAATCCTAAATCCTAAATCCTAAATCCTAAATCCTAAATCCTAAATCCTAAATCCTAAATCCTAAATCCTAAATCCTAAATCCTAAATCCTAAATCCTAAATCCTAAATCCTAAATCCTAAATCCTAAATCCTAAATCCTAAATCCTAAATCCTAAATCCTAAATCCTAAATCCTAAATCCTAAATCCTAAATCTTTTGTGTTTATTAGACAAACTAAATTGTTTTAGAAACAAAGTGGACGAGAATACACCTAATAAATAACAATATGAGTTAAAATCTATATCCATTGAGAATTATGCACTTATTTCATGAAATGCATTGATTTAAACAAAAATGGACTATAATGGACCTAGACTCTTAACCCTAACCCTAAACCCCAAACCCTAAACCCTAATCCCTAATCCCTAAACCCTAATCCCTAAACCCTAAACCCTAAACCTTAAACCCTAAACGCTAAACCTGAAAACCTAAACCCTAAACCCTAAACAATAAACCCTACAATATATCCATTTATTTAATGAACTACAATGAAAAAGAACTAAATCCAACAAAAAGAAACATATCAAAAACTAAAAAAGTCCTAAAATCTAAATCAAATAAGATTTTTGCACTTATAGGTTGAACTACGTTGATAGTAAAATGTTAAAACATAACAAATATTAAAACGACCTACATTAATTAAGAACCAAAATGGACTAATATAGACCAAGACCCTTACACCCTAAACGCTAAATACAAAACCCTAAACACTAAAACCTAAAACCTATATCCTAATCTCTTAACCTAGTAAAGACCAAAATGACGTAAAATATTAATGCATTTTGACTTATGCACTAATTGGACGAACTACAATGAAGAAGAACTAAAATGGACAAAAAGAAACTAAAATGGACAAAAACCAAAATGACCTAAATTCTAAATCCATTGAGACTTATGGATTTATTCAACGGACTTCATTGTTTATTGAATACGTTGAGACCTTTTCACTTTACTAGAATAAGTGAGACTTATGCACTTTACTAAAAAAAGTGAGATTTTTGGACTTATAGGTTGCACTATATTTATTAACAACTAAAATGGACAAAATAAACACATTAACAAAAGCAAAAATGACCTCAACTTCTAATACATTTAGTCTTTTGCA
>NC_021164.2:25943436-25973636 GCF_000331145.2 Cicer arietinum | reverse complement strand
ATCAACTAAGATTTTTGCACTTATAGGTTGAACTACGTTGATTGTAAAATGTTAAAACATAACAAATATTAAAAGGACCTACATTAATTAAGAACCAAAATGGACTAATATAGACCAAGACCCTTACACCCTAAACGCTAAATACTAAACCCTAAACCCTAAAATCTAAAACCTATATCCTAATCTCTTAACCTAGTAAAGACCAAAATGACCTAAAATATTAATGCATTTTGACTTATGCACTAATTGGACGAAGCACAATGAAGAAAAACTAAAATGGACAAAAACCAAAATGACTTAAAATCTAAATCCATTGAGACGTATGGATTTATTCGACGGACTTTATTGTCTGTTGAATACATTGAGACCATAGCACTTTACTAGAATAAGTGAGACTTATGCCCTTTACTAAAGTAAGTGGAAATTTTGGACTTATAGGTTGCACTACATTGATTAACAACTAAAATGGACAAAATAAAATCCTTAACAAAAGCCAAAATGACCTAAACTTCTAATCCATTTAGTCTTTTGAACTTATTAGACGAACCAAATTGTTTTAGAAACAAAGTGGACGAGAATACACCTAACAAATAACAATATGACTCAAAATCTAAATCCATTGAGAATTATGCACTTATTTCCCGAAATGCATTGATTTAAACAAAAATGGACTATAATAGACGTAGACTCTTAACCCTAAACCTAAACCTGAAACCCTAATCCCTAAACCCTAATCCCTAAACCCTAAACCCTAAACCCTAAACCCTAAACCCTAAACCCTAAACCCTAAACCCTAAACCCTAATCCTTAAACCCTTAATCCTAAACCCTACAATATATCCATTTATTTAATGAACTAAATGAAAAAGAACTAAATCCAACAAAAAGATACATATCAAAAACCAAAAAGTCCTAAAATCTAAATCAACTATGATTTTTGCACTTATAGGTTGAACTACGTTGATATTAAAATGTTAAAACATAACAAATATTAAAATGACCTACATTAATTAAGAACCAAAATGGACTAATATAGACAAAGACCCTTACACCCTAAACGCTAAATACTAAACTCTAAAACCTAAAACCTATATCCGAATCTCTTAACCTAGTAAAGACCAAAATGACCTAAAATATTAATGCATTTTGACTTTTGCACTAATTAGATGAACTACAAAGAAGAAGAACTAAAATGGACAAAAAGTAACTAAAATGGATAAAAACCAAAATGACCTTAAATCTAAATCCATTGAGACTTATGGATTTATTCGACGGACTTCATTGTTTATTGAAAACATTGAGACCTTTGCACTTTACTAAAATAAGTGAGACTTATGCCCTTTACTAAAATAAGTGAGACTTTTGGACTTATAGGTTGCAATACATTGATTAACAACTAAAATTGACAAAATAGAAACCTTAGCAAAAGTCAAAATGACCTAAACTTCTAATCCATTTAGTCTTTTGTGTTTATTAGACGAACTAAATTGTTTTAGAAACAAAGTGGACGAGAATAGACCTAATAAATAACAATATGACTTAAAATCTATATCCATTGAGAATTATGCACTTATTTCGTGAAATGCATTGATTTAAACAAAAATGGACTATAATAGACCTAGACTCTTAACCCTAACCCTAAACCCGAAACCCTAAACCCTAATCCCTAAACCCTAATCCCTAATCCCTAAACCCTAAACCCTAAACCCTAAACCCTAAACCTTAAGCCTTAAACCCTAAACCCTAAACCTTAAACCCTTAATCCTAAACCCTAAACCCTACCATATATCCATTTATTTAATGAACTACCATGAAAAACAACTAAATCCAACAAAAAGAAACATATGAAAAACCAAAAAGTCGTAAAATCTAAATAAACTAAGATTTTTGCACTAATAGGTTGAACTACGTTGATAATTAAATGTTAAAACATAACAAATATTAAAAAGACCTACATTAATTAAGAACCAAAATGGACTAATACAGACCAAGACCCTTACACCCTAAACGCTAAATACTAAACCCTAAACCATAAACCCTAAATCCAAAACCCAAAACCCTAAACCCTAAACCCTAAATCCAAAACCCAAAACCCAAAACCCTAAACGCTAAACCCTAATCCCTAAACCCTAAACTCTAAACCCTAAACCCTAAACTTTAAACCCTAAAATCTAAACTCTAAACTCTAAACCCTAAACCTTAAATCCTAAATCCTAAACCAAAAACCCTAAACCCTAAACTCTAAACCCTAAACACAAAACCCAAAACCCTACGATATATCCATTTATTGAATGAACTACAATGAAAAAGAACTAATTCCAACAAAAAGAAACAAATTAAAAACGAAAAAGTCCTAAAATCTAAATCAAATAAGATTTTTGCACGTATAGGTTGAACTACGTTTATAGTAAAATGTTAAAACATAACAAATATTAAAACGACCTACATTAATTAAGAACCAAAATGGACTAATATAGACCAAGACCCTTACACCCTAAACGCTAAATACAAAACCCTAAACCCTAAAACCTAAAACCTATATCCTAATCTCTTAACCTAGTAAAGACCAAAATGACCTAAAATACTAATGCATTTTGACTTATGCACTAATTGGACGAACTACAATGAAGAAGAACTAAAATGGACAAAAAGAAACTAAAATGGACAAAAACCAAAATGACCTAAATTCTAAATCCATTGAGACTTATGGATTTATTCAACGGACTTCATTGTTTATTGAATACATTGAGACCTTTTCACTTTACTAGAATAAGTGAGACTTAAACCCGAAACCCTAAACCCTAATCCCTAATCCCTAATCCCTAAACCCTAAACCCTAAACCCTAAACCTTAAACCCTAAACCCTAAACCCTAAACCCTAATCCTTAAACCCTTATTCCTAAACCCTACAATATATCCATTTATTTAATGAACTAAATGAAAAAGAACTAAATCCTACAAAAAGAAACATATCAAAAACCAAAAAGTCCTAAAATCTAAATCAACTAAGATTTTTGCACTTATAGGTTGAACTACGTTAATATTAAAATATTAAAACATAACAAATATTTAAAGGAGCTACATTAATTAATAACCAAAATGGACTAATATAGACCAAGACCCTTCCACCCTAAACGCTAAATACTAAACCCTAACCCCTAAAACCTATATCCTAATCTCTTAACATAGCAAAGACCAAAATGACCTAAAATATTAATGCATTTTGACTTTTGCACTAATTGGACGAACTATAATAATGAAGAACTAAAATGGACAAAAAGAAACTAAAATGGACAAAAACCAAAATGACGTAAAATCTAAATCCATAGAGGCTTATAGATTTATTCGAAGAACTTCATTGTTTATTGAATACATTGAGAACTTTGCACTTTACTAGAATAAGTGAGACTTATGCACTTTACTAAAATAAGTGAGACTTTTGGACTTATAGGTTGCACTACATTGATTAACAACTAATATGGACAAAATAAAAACCTTAACAAAAGCAAAAATGACCTAAACTTCTAATCCATTTAGTCTTTTGTGTTTATTAGACAAACTAAATTGTTTTAGAAACAAAGTGGACGAGAATACACCTAATAAATAACAATATGACTTAAAATCTATATCCATTGAGAATTATGCACTTATTTCATGAAATGCATTGATTTAAACAAAAATGGACTATTATAGACCTAGACTCTTAACCCTAATCCCTAATCCCTAAACCCTAAACCCTAAACCCTAAATCCTAAACCTTAAACCCTAAACCCTAAACCCTAAACCTTAAACCCTTAATCCTAAACCCTAAACCCTACAATATATCCATTTATTTAATGAACTACCATAAAAAACAACTAAATCCAACAAAAAGAAACATATCGAAAACCAAAAAGTCGTAAAATCTAAATAAACTAAGATTTTTGCACTAATAAGTTGAACTACGTTGATAATTAAATGTTAAAACATACAAATATTAAAACGGCCTACATTAATTAAGAACCAAAATGGACTAATACAGACCAAGACCCTTATAACACCCTAAACGCTAAATACTAAACCCTAAACCCTAAATCCAAAACCCAAAACCCTAAACCCTAAACGCTAAACCCTAATCCCTAAACCCTAAACCCTAAACTCTAAACCCTAAACCCTAAACTTTAAACCCTAAAACCTAAACCTTAAACTCGAAACCCTAAACCTTAAATCCTAAATCCTAAACCAAAAACCCTAAAGCCTAAACCCAAAACCCTAAACTCTAAACCCTAAACACAAAACCCAAAACCCTACGATATATCCATTTATTGAATGAACTACAATGAAAAAGAACTAAATCCAACAAAAAGAAACAAATCAAAAACCAAAAAGTCCTAAAATGTAAATCAAATAAGATTTTTGCACTTATAGGTTGAACTACGTTGATAGTAAAATGTTAAAACATAACAAATATTAAAACGACCTACATTAATTAAGAACCAAAATGGACTAATATAGACCAAGACCCTTACACCCTAAACGCTAAATATAAAACCCTAAACCCTAAAACCTAAAACCTATATCCTAATCTCTTAACCTAGTAAAGACAAAAAATGACCTCAACTTCTAATACATTTAGTCTTTTGCACTTATTAGACGAACTAAATTGTTTTAGAAATAAAGTGGACGAGAAAACACCTAATAAATAACAATATGACTTCAAATCTATATCCATTGGGAATTATGCACTTATATTATGAAATGCATTGATTTAAACAAAAATGGACTAGAATAGACCTAGACTCTTAACCCTAAACTTAAACCCTAATCCCTAAACCCTAAACCTTAAACCCTAAACTCTAAACCTTAAACCATTAACCCTTAACCCTTAACCCTTAACCCTTAACCCTTAACCCTTAACCCTAAACCCTAAACCCTAAATCCTAAACCCTAAACCAAAAAACAAAAACCCTAAACTTTAATCCCTAAACCCTAAATCCAAAACCCTAAATCCTAAACTCTAAACCCTAAACACTAAACCCTACAATATATCCATTTATTTAATGAACTACAATGAAAAAGAACTAAATCCAACAAAACTACAATGAAAAAGAACTAAATCCAACAAAACTACAATGAAAAAGAACTAAATCCAACAAAACTACAATGAAAAAGAACTAAATCCAACAAAACTACAATGAAAAAGAACTAAATCCAACAAAACTACAATGAAAAAGAACTAAATCCAACAAAACTACAATGAAAAAGAACTAAATCAAACAAAAAGAAACATATCAAAAACCAAAAAGTCCTAAAATCCAAATCAACTAAGATTTTTGCATTTATAGGTTGAACTACGTTGATAGTAAAATGTTAAAACATAACAAATATTAAAAGGACTTACATTAATTAAGAACCAAAATGGACTAATATAGACCAAGACCCTTACACCCTAAACGCTAAATACTAAACCCTAAAACCTAAAACCTAAAACCTATATCCTAATCTCTTAACCTAGTAAAGACCAAAATGACCTAAAATATTAATGCATTTTGACTTATGCACTAATTGGACGAACTACAATGAAGAAGAACTAAAATGGACAAAAAGAAACTAAAATGGACAAAAACCAAAATGACCTCAATTCTAAATCCATTGAGACTTATGGATTTATTCAACAAACTTCATTGTTTATTGAATACATTGAGAACTTTGCACTTTACTAGAATAAGTGAGACTTATGCACTTTACTAAAATAAATGAGACTTTTGGACTTACTGGTTGCACTACATTGATTAACAACTAAAATGGACAAAATAAAAACCTTAGCAAAAGTCAAAATGACCTCAACTTCTAAGCCATTTAGTCTTTTGTATTTATTAGACGAACTAAATTGTTTTAGAAATAAAGTGGACGAGAAAACACCTAATAAATAACAATATGACTTCAAATCTATATCCATTGGGAATTATGCACTTATATTATGAAATGCATTGATTTAAACAAAAATGGACTAGAATAGACCTAGACTCTTAACCCTAAACTTAAACCCTAATCCCTAAACCCTAAACCTTAAACCCTAAACTCTAAACCTTAAACCCTTAACCTTTAACCCTTAACCTTTAACCCTTAACCCTTAACCCTTAACCCTTAACCCTTAACCCTTAACCCTTAACCCTTAACCCTTAACCCTTAACCCTTAACCCTTAACCCTTAACCCTTAACCCTTAACCCTTAACCCTTAACCCTTAACCCTAAATCCTAAACCCTAAACCAAAAAAGAAAAACCCTAAACTTTAATCCCTAAACCCTAAATCCAAAACCCTAAACCCTAAACACTAAGCCCTACAATATATCCATTTATTTAATGAACTACAATAAAAAAGAACTAAATCCAACAAAACTACAATGAAAAAGGACTAAATCAAACAAAAAGAAACATATCAAAAACCAAAAAGTCCTAAAATCTAAATCAACTAAGATTTTTGCACTTATAGGTTGAACTACGTTGATAGTAAAATGTTAAAACATAACAAATATTAAAAGGACCTACATTAATTAAGAACCAAAATGGACTAATATAGACCAAGACCCTTACACCCTAAACGCTAAATACTAAACCCTAAACCCTAAAACCTAAAACCTATATCCTAATCTCTTAACCTAGTAAAGACCAAAATGACCTAAAATATTAATGCATTTTGACTTATGCACTAATTGGACGAAGCACAATGAAGAAGAACTAAAATAGACAAAAACCAAAATGACTTAAAATCTAAATCCATTGAGACGTATGGATTTATTCGACGGCGTTCATTGTTTATTGAATACATTGAGACCATAGCACTTTACTAGAATAAGTGAAACTTATGCCCTTTACTAAAGTAAGTGAGAATTTTGGACTTATAGGTTGCACTACATTGAGTAACAACTAAATTGGAAAAAATAAAAACCTTAAGAAAAGCCAAAATGATCTTATTCCATGAAATGCATTGATTTAAACAAAAATGGACTAGAATAGACCTAGACTCTTAACCCTAAACCTAAACCTGAAACCGTAAACCCTAAACCCTAATCCCTAAATCCTAAACACTAAACCTTAAACCCTTACCCCTTAACCCTTAACCATTAACCCTTAACCCTAAACCCTAAACCCTAAACCCTAAACCCTAAACCCTAAACCCTAAACCTTAATCCCTAAACCCTAAATCCAAAACCCTAAACTCTAAACCCTAAACACTAAATCCAACAAAAAGAAGAACTAAAATGGACAAAAACTAAAATGACCTAATATCTAAATCCATTGAGACTTATGGATTTATTCGACGGACTTCATTGTCCTGTTGAATACATTGAGACCTTTGCACTTTACTAGAATAAGTGTGACTTATGCACTTTACTAAAATAAGGGAGACTTTTGGACTTATAGGTTGCACTACATTGATTAACAACTAAAATGGACAAAATAAAAACCTTAGCAAAAGCCTAAATGACCTAAACTACTAATCCATTTAGTCTTTTGCACTTATTAGACGAACCAAATTGTTTTAGAAACAAAGTGGACAAGAATACACCTAATAAATAACAATATGACTTAAAATCTAAATCCAATGAGAATTATGCACTTATTTCCCGGAATGCATTGATTTAAACAAAAATGGACTAGAATAGAGCTAGACTCTTAACCCTAAACCTAAACCCGGAACCCTAAACCCTAATCCCTAAATACTAAACCCTATACCTTAAACCCTAAACCCTAAACCTTTAACCTTTAACCCTTAACCAAAAACCCTAAAGCCTAAACCCTAAACCCTAAACCCTAAATCTTAAACCAAAAACCATAAACCCTAATCCCTAAACCTTAATCCTAAAACCCTAAACCCAAAACCCTAAACCCTAAACACTAAGCCCTAAACCCTACAATATATCCATTTATTTAATGAACTAAATGAAAAAGAACTAAATCCAACAAAAAGATACATATCAAAAACCAAAAAGTCCTAAAATCTAAATCAACATGACGTCAATGATGAAGAATTAAAATGGACAAAAAGAAACTAAAATGGACAAAAACCAAAATGACGTCAAATCTAAATCCATAGAGACTTATAGATTTATTCGAAGAACTTCATTGTTTATTGAATACATTGAGAACTTTGCACTTTACTAGAATAAGTGAGACTTATGCACTTTACTAAAATAAATGAGACTTTTGGACTTACTGGTTGCACTACGTTGATTAACAACTAAAATGGACAAAATAAAAACCTTAGCAAAACTCAAAATGACCTAAACTTCTAAGCCATTTAGTCTTTTGTATTTATTAGACGAACTAAATTGTTTTAGAAACAAAGTGGACGAGAATACACCTAATAAATAACAATATGACTTAAAATCTATATCCATTGAGAATAATGCACTTATTTCATGAAATGCATTGATTTAAACAAAAATGGACTATAATAGACCTAGACTCTTAACCCTAAACCTAAACCCGAAACCCTAAACCCTAATCCCTAAACCCTAATCCCAAAACCCTAAACCCTAAACCCTAAACCCTAAACCTTAAACCCTTAATCCTAAACCCTAAACCCTACAATATATCCATTTATTTAATGAACTACAATGAAAAAGAACTAAATCCAACAAAAAGAATCATATCAAAAACCAAAAAGTCCTAAAATCTAAATAAACTAAGATTTTTGCACTAATAGGTTGAACTACGTTGATAATTAAATGTTAAAACATAACAAATATTAAAACGACCTACATTAATTAAGAACCAAAATGGACTAATACATACCTAAACATTAAACCCTAAACCTTAAACCTTAAACCCTAAACCCTAAACCCTAAATCCAAAACCCAAAACCCTAAACCCTAAACCCTAAACCCTAAACGCTAAACCCTAATCCCTAAACCCTAAACTCTAAACCCTAATACCTAAACATTAAACCCTAAACCTTAAACCTTAAACCCTAAACCCTAAACCCTATACTTTAAACCCTAAACCCAAAACCCTAAACCCTAAACCCTAAACCCTAAACCCTAAACCCTAAACCCTAAACCCTAAACCCTAAACTCTAAACCCTAAACTTTAAATCCTAAATCCTAAACAAAAAACCCTAAACCCAAAACCCTAAACTCTAAACCCTAAACACCAAACCCTAAACCCTACGATATATCCATTTATTTAATGAACTACAATGAAAAAGAACTAAATCCAACAAAAAGAAACATATCAAAACCCAAAAAGTCCTAAAATCTAAATCAAATAAGATTTTTTCACTTATAGGTTGAACTACGTTCATAGTAAATGGTTAAAACATAACAAATATTAAAACGACCTACATTAATTAAGAACCAAAATGGACTAATATAGACCAAGACCCTTACACCCTAAACGCTAAATACATAACCCTAAACCCTAAAACCTAAAACCTATATCCTAATCTCTTAACCTAGTAAAGACCAAAATGACCTAAAATATTAATGCATTTTGACTTATGCACTAATTGGACAAACTACAATGAAGAAGAACTAAAATGGACAAAAAGTAACTAAAATGGACAAAAACCAAAAGGACCTAAAATCTAAATCCATTGAGACTTATGGATTTATTCGACGAACTTCATTGTTTATTGAATACATTGAGACCTTTGCACCTTACTAGAATAAGTGAGACTTATGCACTTTACTAAAATAAGTGAGATTTTTGGACTTATAGGTTGCACTATATTGATTAACAACTAAAATGGACAAAATAAACACCTTAACAAAAGCCAAAATGACCTCAACTTCTAATACATTTAGTCTTTTGCAATTATTAGACGAACTAAATTGTTTTATAAATAAAGTGGCCGAGAAAACACCTAATAAATAACAATATGACATCAAATCTATATCCATTGGGAATTATGCACTTATTTCAAGAAATGCATTGATTTAAACAAAAATGGACTAGAATAGACCTAGACTCTTAACCCTAAACCTAAACACTAAACCCTTATCCCTAAACCCTAAACCTTAAACCCTAAACCCTAAACTCTAAACCTTAAACCCTTAACCCTTAACCCTTAACCCTTAACCCTTAACCCTTAACCCTTAACCCTTAACCCTTAACCCTTAACCCTTAACCCTTAACCCTTAATCCAAAACCCTAAACTCTAAACCCTAAACACTAAACCCTAAACCCTACAATATATCCATTTATTTAATGAACTACAATGAAAAAGAACTAAATCCAACAAAAAGAAACATCAAAAACCATAAAGTCCTGAAATCTAAATCAACTAAGATTTTTGCACTTATAGGTTGAACTACGTTGATAGTAAAATGTTACAACATAACAAATATTAAAACGACCTACATTAATTAGGAACCAAAATGGACTAATATAGACCAAGACCCTTACACCCTAAGTTGGACAAAATAAAAACCATAACAAAAGCCAAAATGATCTAAACTTCTAATCCATTTAGTCTTTTGCACTTATTAGACGAACTAAATTGTTTTAGAAACAAAGTGAACGAGAATACACCTAATAAATAACAATATAACTTAAAATCTATATCTATTGAGAATTATGCAATTATTTCATGAAATGCATTGATTTAAACAAACATGGACTAGAATAGACCTGAACTCTTAACCCTAAACCTCAACCCGAAACCATAAACCCTAAACCCTAAACCCTAATCCCTAAATCCTAAACCCTAAACCTTAAACCCTTAACCCTTAACAAAACCATAAACCCTAAACCCTAAACCTTAATCCCTAAAACCTAAATCCAAAACCCTAAACTCTAAACCCTAAACACTAAACCCTAAACCCTATAATATAGCCATTTATTTAATGAACTACAATGAAAAAGAACTAAATCCAACAAAAAGAAACATATAAAAAATTAAAAAGTCCTAAAATCTAATCAACTAAGATTTTTGCACTTATAGGTTGAACTATGTTGATAGTAAAATGTTAAAATATAACAAATATTAAAACGACCTACATTAATTAAGAATCAAAATGGACTAATATAGACCAAGACCATTACACCCTAAACGCTAAATACTAAACCCTAAACCCTAAAACCTAAAACCTATATCCTAATCTCTTAACCTAGTAAAGACAAAAATGGCCTAAAATATTAATGCATTTTGACTTTTGCACTAATTGGACGAACTACAATGAAGAAGAACTCAAATGGACAAAAACCAAAATGACCTAATATCTAAATCCATTGAGACTTATGGATTTATTCGACAGATTCATTGTCTGTTGAATACATTGAGACCTTTGCACTTTCCTAGAATAAGTGTGACTTATGCACTTTACTAAAATAAGTGAGACTTTTGGACTTATAGGTTGCATTACATTGATTAACAACTAAAATGGACAAAATAAAAACCTTAACAAAAGCCAAAATTACCTAAACTTCTAATCCATTTAGTCTTTTGCACTTATTAGACGAACCAAATAAACTAAGATTTTTGCACTAATAGGTTGAACTACGTTGATAATTAAATGTTAAAACATAACAAATATTAAAACGACCTACATTAATTAAGAACAAAAATGGACTAATACAGACCAAGATCCTAAACCCTAAACTCTAAACCCTAAACTTTAAATCCTAAATCCTAAACCAAAAACCAAAAACCCTAAACCCAAAACCCTAAACTCTAAACCCTAAACACCAAACCCTAAACCCTACGATATATCCATTTATTTAATGAACTACAATGAAAAAGAACTAAATCCAACAAAAATAAACATATCAAAACCCAAAAAGTCCTAAAATCTAAATCAAATAAGATTTTTTCACTTATAGGTTGAACTACGTTGATAGTAAATGGTTAAAACATAACAAATATTAAAACGACCTACATTAATTAAGAACCAAAATGGACTAATATAGACCAAGACCCTTACACCCTAAACGCTAAATACATAACCCTAAACCTTAAAACCTAAAACCTATATCCTAATCTCTTAACCTAGTAAAGACCAAAATGACCTAAAATAATAATGCATTTTGACTTATGCACTAATTGGACAAACTACAATGAAGAAGAACTAAAATGGACAAAAAGTAACTAAAATGGACAAAAACCAAAAGGACCTAAAATCTAAATCAATTGAGACTTATGGATTTATTCGACGAACTTCATTGTTTATTGAATACATTGAGAGCTTTGCACCTTACTAGAATAAGTGTGACTTATGCACTTTACTAAAATAAGTGAGATTTTTGGACTTATAGGTTGCACTATATTGATTAACAACTAAAATGGACAAAATAAACACCTTAACAAAAGCCAAAATGACCTCAACTTCTAATACATTTAGTCTTTTGCAATTATTAGACGAACTAAATTGTTTTAGAAATAAAGTGGACGAGAAAACACCTAATAAATAACAATATGACTTCAAATCTATATCCATTGGGAATTATGCACTTATTTCAAGAAATGCATTGATTTAAACAAAAATGGACTAGAATAGACCTAGACTCTTAACCCTAAACCTAGACACTAAAGCCTTATCCCTAAACCCTAAACCTTAAACCCTAAACCCTAAACTCTAAACCTTAAACCCTTAACCCTTAACCCTTAACCCTTAACCCTTAACCTTTAACCCTTAACCCTTAACCCTTAACCCTTAAACCTTAACCCTTAACCCTTAACCCTTAACCCTTAACCCTGAACCCTAAACCCTAAACCTTAAATCCTAAACCCTAAACCAAAAAACAAAAACCCTAAACCCTAAACCTTAATACCTAAACCCTAAATCCAAAACCCTAAACTCTAAACCCTAAACACTAAACCCTAAACCTACAATATATCCATTTATTTAATGAACTACAATGAAAAAGAACTAAATCCAACAAAAAGAAACATCAAAAACCAAAAAGTCCTGAAATCTAAATCAACTAAGATTTTTGCACTTATAGGTTGAACTACGTTGATAGTAAAATGTTAAAACATAACAAATATTAAAATGACCTACATTAATTAGGAACCAAAATGGACTAATATAGACCAAGACCCTTACACCCTAAATTGGACAAAATAAAAACCATAACAAAAGCCAAAATGATCTAAACTTCTAATCCATTTAGTCTTTTGCACTTATTAGACGAACTAAATTGTTTTAGAAACAAAGTGAACGAGAATACACCTAATAAATAACAATATGACTTAAAATCTATATCCATTGAGAATTATGCAATTATTTCATGAAATGCATTGATTTAAACAAACATGGACTAGAATAGACCTAGACTCTTAACCCTAAACCTAAACCCGAAACCGTAAACCCTAAACCCTAATCCCTAAATCCTAAACCCTAAACCTTAAACCCTTAACCCTTAACCCTTAACAAAACCATAAACCCTAAACCCTAAACCTTAATCCCTAAAACCTAAATCCAAAACCCTAAACTCTAAACCCTAAACACTAAACCCTAAACCCTATAATATAGCCATTTATTTAATGAACTACAATGAAAAAGAACTAAATCCAACAAAAAGAAACATATAAAAAATTAAAAAGTCCTAAAATCTAATCAACTAAGATTTTTGCACTGATAGGTTGAACTATGTTGATAGTAAAATGTTAAAATATAACAAATATTAAAACGACCTACATTAATTAAGAATCAAAATGGACTAATATAGACCAAGACCCTTACACCCTAAACGCTAAATACTAAACCCTAAACCCTAAAACCTAAAACCTATATCCTATTCTCTTAACCTAGTAAAGACCAAAATGGCCTAAAATATTAATGCATTTTGACTTTTGCACTAATTGGACGAACTACAATGAAGAAGAACTAAAATGGACAAAAACCAAAATGACCTAATATCTAAATCCATTGAGACTTATGGATTTATTCGACAGATTCATTGTCTTTTGAATACATTGAGACCTTTGCACTTTCCTAGAATAAGTGTGACTTATGCACTTTACTAAAATAAGTGAGACTTTTAGACTTATAGGTTGCACTACATTGATTAACAACTAAAATGGACAAAATAAAAACCTTAACAAAAGCCAAAATTACCTAAACTTCTAATCCATTTAGTCTTTTGCACTTATTAGACGAACCAAATTGTTTTAGAAACAAAGTGGACGAGAATACACCTATTAAATAACAATATGACTTAAAATCTAAATCCATTCAGAATTATGCACTTATTT
Source organism: Cicer arietinum (assembly GCF_000331145.2). Lineage (NCBI taxonomy): Eukaryota > Viridiplantae > Streptophyta > Magnoliopsida > Fabales > Fabaceae > Cicer > Cicer arietinum. The sequence goes on along the minus strand of NC_021164.2, from coordinate 25,959,457 downwards.
CACGGAATGCATTGATTTAAACAAAAATGGACTAGAATAGACCTAAACTCTTAACCCTAAACCTAAACCCGGAACCCTAAACCCTAATCCCTAAATACTAAACCCTAAACCTTAAACCCTAAACCCTAAACCTTTAACCTTTAACCTTTAACCCTTAACCCAAAACCCTAAAGCCTAAACCCTAAACCCTAAACCCTAATCCCTAAACCCTAATCCCTAAACCTTAACCCTTAATCTCAAACTCTAAACCCTAAACCCTATACCCTAATCCCTAAACCCTAAACCAAAATGGACTAATATAGACCAAGACCCTAATATAAATATAAATAAACAAAGATTTTTGCACTAATAGGTTGAACTACGTTGATAATAAAATGTTAAAACATAACAAATATTAAAACGACCTACATTAATTAAGAACCAAAATGGACTAATACAGACCAAGACCCTTACACCCTAAACCCTAAACCTTAAACCCTAAACCCTAAACCCTAAACCTTAAACCCTTAATCCTAAACCCTAAACCCTACAATATATCCATTTATTTAATGAACTACAATGAAAAAGAACTAAACCCAACAAAAAGAAACATATCAAAAACCAAAAAGTCCTAAAATCTAAATAAACAAAGATTTTTGCACTAATAGGTTGAACTACGTTGATAATAAAATGTTAAAACATAACAAATATTAAAACGACCTACATTAATTAAGAACCAAAATGGACTAATACAGACCAAGACCCTTACACCCTAAACGCTAAATACTAAACCCTTAACCCTAAAACCTAAAACCTAAAACCTATATCCTAATCCCTTAACCTTGTAATGACCAAAATGACCTAATATGTTAATGCATTTTCACTTATGCACTAATCACTCGAGGTCATTCTCGGTATGGATTGGATGTCGTATCATTACGTGATCTTGGATTGCGCTCGTAAATTGGTTCTTTTCCCCGAACCAGGAATTGTTAAGTATCTAGCCGCTCACAAACTCTGAGTGTCGCTAAGTGAAGGGACTCATGAGTTTTTGTCCCTGGCTAATGTGGAGGCAAAGATAAATGTGAACATAAAAGATGTGATGCTTGTCAATGAGTACCGGGACGTATTTCCAACGGAAATTCCAGGATTGCCACCGGTTAGAGAAGTGGAATTTTTTATTGATTTGCACCCAGGAACGGGACCAATTTCAATGGCACCGTATCGAATGTCGCCTTTGGAATTAAATGAGCTCAAAAGCCAAGTTGAAGACTTGTTGGAGAAGAAATTTATAAGACCAAGTGTATCACCATGGGGAGCTCCAATTTTACTAGTTAAGAAGAAGGACGGAAGCTCGCACTTATGTGTGGATTATAGACAGCTTAATAAGGCAACTATTAAGAATCGTTATCCCTTGCCACGCATCGATGATTTAATGGATCAATTGAGAGAGGCCGCAATATTTTTGAAGATTGACTTGAAGTCGGGTTACCATCAGATTCGAGTAAGGGAAGGAGATATTCAGAAAACTGCTTTCAGAACCCGTTATGGACATTATGAATATCTGGTTATGCCGTTTGGAGTTACCAATGCACCAGCAATTTTCAGGGACTACATGAACAGAATCTTTAGTCCATTCCTTGAAAAATTTGTTGTGGTGTTCATTGATGATATATTAATCTATTTGAGAACTGCAGAAGAGCATGGAGAACATCTACGTCAAGTTCTTGAGATTTTACGCGAGAAGCAATTGTATGCCAATATGTCAAAGTGTGAATTTTGGGTAGAGAAAGTGAATTTCTTAGGACATGTGATAACCAAGGAAGGAATCGCTGTAGATCCGACTAAGATGGAGGCGGTTCTTGCTTGGAAACAGCCTCGGACTGTCACTGACATACGAAGTTTCGTAGGATTGGCAGGGTACTACAGGAGGTTTATTGAAGGTTTTGCTAAGATTGTGACTCTATTGACGCAACTTACCAGAAAAGATCAACCGTTCGCATGGACGGAGCAGTGTGAAGAAAATTTTCAGTTACTAAAGAGAAAATTGACGATCTCACCAGTATTGGTATTACCGCGATCAAAAGAACCCTATGAAGTTTATTGTGATGCATCTCACCAAGGTTTGGGATGTGTTCTGATGCAACACAAGAAAGGTGTAGCTTATGCCTCAAGGCAATCGAAGATTCATGAGAGAAACTATCCTACTCATGATTTGGAGCTTGCTGCTGTTGTTTTTGCATTGAAAATCTGGAGGCACTATTTATATGGGTGCACGTTCACAGTGTTCAGTGACTATAAAAGTTTGAAATATTTGTTTGATCAGAAGGAATTGAACATGCGCCAGAGACGATGGATGGAGACTCTCAAGGATTTTGATTTCACACTGCAGTACCACCCTGGGAAGGCCAATGTAGTGGCTGATGCGTTGAGTAGAAAAAGTGTCTCGGTGTTTTCAACAATTATGGCTAGACAAGAAGAGTTGTGGGAAGCTTTTAGAGATCTACACTTGAACGTAGAGTTTGCACCAGGAATTTTGAAATTCGGAATGATTAAGATTTCGAGTGAACTACTTGAAGACATTGTAAACTCTCAAGATGACGCCTTAATTCAAGAAAAGAGGAACCTAATAGTGCAAGGGAAGACAACTGAGTTCCAGATTGGATCAGATAATATTTTGCGATGTAATGGCAGGATTTGTGTACCAGGAATTAAAGATATGAGGAAAACGATCTTAGAAGAGGCTCATAAGAGCAAGTTGAGTATTCATCTTGGGGCAACAAAGATGTATCAGGCTTTGAGGCAGAGTTATTGGTGGCCAGGAATGAAGAAACATGTAGCGGAATATGTATCAACTTGTCTAACTTGTCAGGAAGCGAAGGTGGAACATCAGCAACCTGCTGGGATGTTGCAACCTTTAGATATACCTGAATGGAAGTGGGACAGCATTTCCATGGATTTTTTAACTAGATTGCCAAAAACAAGGAGAAAGAATGATTCTATATGGGTGATAGAGGATCGACTGACTAAATCCGCTCACTTTTTGCCAATAAAGACCACCTATAAGGTAGATCAGCTAAAAGAGATCTACATTGTTGAAATTGTGAGGTTATACGGGGTACCATCGAGTATTGTATCAGACCGTGATCCGAAGTTCACATCACATTGTTGGGGAGCATTGCACGACGCATTGGGAACGAAACTACGATTGAGTTCAGCTTACCATCCACAAACGGATGGACAAACTGAAAGGACGAATCAGTCCCTGGAAGATCTGTTGAGAGCATGTGTATTAGATGATAGGGGAAGTTGGTATGATGTACTTCCGTTGATTGAGTTCACCTACAACAATAGTTTCCACGCAAGTATCGGAATGGCACCATATGAGGCTTTATATGGGAGCAAGTGTCAAACGCCTTTGTGTTGGTATAAGGACGGTGGAAGTATGATTTTCGGACCGGAGATGGTGCAACAGACTACAGCTAAGGTAAGGAAGATCAAGGAAAAAATGAAGACTTCACAGGATCGTCAGAAGAGTTACGGGGACAAGCGTCGCAGACTTTTAGAATTTGAACAGGGTGACCATGTATTTCTGAGAGTCACACCTACTACTGGAGTAGGTAGAGCCTTGAAATCGAAGAAGTTGACTCTAAAATTCATTGGACCATATCAGATTTCTGCACGAATTGGGCCTGTTGCTTATCGGATTGCATTGCCTCTGATACTGTCCAATATCCATGACGTGTTTCATGTGTCACAGTTGAGGAAATATCTTGCAGATCCATCTCATGTGTTCGAACCAGACACAATCCAACTGAAGGATAACTTGTCATTCGAAGTACCACCTGTGAGAATTGATGACAAGAAGATTAAGCGATTGAGGACCAAGGATGTTTCGTTGGTCAAAGTAGATTGGAATCCAATTACTGGAGATGCGACTTGGGAACTGGAGAGCAAGATGAGAGAACAACACCCAGAGTTATTTATCGACGCATAGTTTCGAGGACGAAACTAATTTTAGGGGGGTAGTAATGTAAGACCCATAATTTTAAAGTACACTTTATGTATTTTTGTGTATTTTGGATTTTGGCTCGGAGGCTTTTTAGCCAAAGTTAATAATATTATGGAGTTTATAGGATCAAAAAGTTATTTTGACACCGTTTAGAATTACTCGTCGATAAATAAATTTAAATTAAGTGCGGTTATGGGTGAAATGGTAATTTAACAAATATCTAGTTATTTTGAGATATTTGTTAATTATAATTAATATATATAAACATATATATATATATGTTTGTGTGGAGGGAAAAGAGGAGGAAATAGAAAGAAGAGAAAATAGAAAAGAAGGAAAAAGAAAGAAAAGAAAAGGAAAGGAAAGAAAGGCAAAAGAAAGAAAACGTAATATTTTCCTTCTTCTTCCTCTGCCTCGCGCTCACCCTCCATCTCCCTTTTTCTTCTTCGTTGATTTTTCTTTCTTTTTCTTTCTTTGGCTTCAAGAATAGAACCCAAGGCTGGGTGGGTGATAGGACAAGGATTTCTCAACTTCATTCTTCTTGTTTGATTCGAAAACGAAGAAAAACGGTGTTAGGGATTTCAAAACCGTAAAACACAAACCTCCCCGTTTCATCTAGATCTAAGCTTCGTTTCGCGAAGACATAGAAGGGAAAGTTGCTCACTACCATGCTACGGTGATAGGGAACCAACTTGGAGGCGACGTTGCGAGCGGAGATTTTTACCGGATTTACTCGCGGTACCGTAATCGAACGTGAAAGCTAACGTGAAGGTAAGGGCTCCTTCCAAACTTCTAGTTTGCATTTAGGGACTTATCTGTGGTTGTGTGGAAAGGAATTGTGTGGAAAAGAATTTTGTTAGGGTTTGAGTATTGATTTGGGGGAAAATGAATCTAAGGCTTTATGGGTAAAATCTTAGAGTTAGGTTTGGGTTATATTGATGAATGTTTCGTGGAAAAGGAATTTAAACTCATTCATGTAGGATTTTGAGTAAATGAAACTTGTTGTGTTTTGAGTGGTGGATTGTGTTGATTTGTGTTTATCGTATTTGACGTGTTCTTAATTAATACTGATGAAATTTATTGTGGGTATGGTTGGATTCTGTGGAGAAATGAATTGATGTGTTTTGGTATGAGTTGTGGATTGGATCTGATAATAGGTTTGAGTTGTTTTGTGTGGAATTTGAAAACCATTAGAGTTAAACGAGTTATTAAGAAGGGGAATCTTGATAGGTGACACCATGGTAACTGTACTGACCCGTGATAGGTGGTACATTTACGATTCCCGCTTTTTCTTTTAGTAAATCGTGTTGACCCGTGATAGGTGACACCTCGGTAAACTGTACTGACCCGTGATAGGTGGTACGTTTATGATTTACGCTTTTTAGTAAATCGTGCTGACCCGTGATAGGTGGCACCTCGGTAAACAGTACTGACCCATGATAGGTGGTACGTTTATGGTTTACGCTTTTTAGTAAATCGTGCTGACCCGTGATAGGTGGCACCTCGGTAATTGGTACTTTGGCCTGCGATAGGCGGTACAATTATGATTTACGGCCCTTCGACGAGAGTTTTGGTTTGGGATTCCGAGTCCATTCATTTTGGCATATACGCATCGCATTAGGGTGGTTGGCACACGAGTCGTGTTTGAATCAAGTTATGATTAAGTGTTATGTATTGGTATCGTGGGTAAGTGTGATGGATTGTAAAACTATTTCGAAATCCAATTTGTCGTGATGATTGTGTGGGAATTGCTAAGTGTTAAGATTTGGAGTTATGTATGAATGTGATTGAATTAGTTCATGTATTTTTGGAAGGATATCGATTTCCCTGATCAGTTTTCCAAAAATTCATGAATTAACCTAAGTCATTCCTAATCAAGTCCACAACCTAACACTTAGCAATTCCTACGCGATTACTACGACACACGAAGGTTCGATAACCATCATACTCACACACAATACACAACACATAGCACTTAACACCTTCATCTCAGTTATCACGATAAATCAAAATTCGAATCACTCAATCATAAACTCAAATCAAACATGACTCGCGTGCCAGGCACCCTAATGCAATGCGTATATGCCAAAATGCATGGACTCGGAATTCCAAACCAAAACCCTCCTCGAAGGGCCGTAAATCATAATTGTACCGCCTATCGCAGGCCAAAGTACCAATTACCGAGGTGCCGCCTATCACGGGTCAGCACGATTTACTAAAATGCGTAAATCATAAACGTACCACCTATCACGGGTCAATATAGTTTACCGAGGTGTCACCTATCACGGGTCAACACGATTTACTAAAAGAAAAAGCGTGAATCGTAAACGTACCGCCTATCACAGACCAGTACTGTTTACCGAGGTGCCACCTATCACGGGTCAGCACAATTCACCAAAAACGTAAATCGTAAACGTACCACCTATCACGGGTCAGTACAGTTACCATGGTGTCACCTATCACGGGTCAACACAATTTACCAAAAACGTAAATCGTAAACGTACCACCTATCACGGGTCAGTACAGTTACCATGGTGTCACCTATCACGGGTCAACACGATTTACTAAAAGAAAAAGCGGGAATCGTAAACGTACCGCCTATCACAGACCAGTACTGTTTACCGAGGTGCCACCTATCACGGGTCAGCACAATCCACCAAAAATGTAAATCGTAAATGTACCACCTATCACGGGTCAGTAGATAGTTAAGTAACTGAGACATTAAGAGATTCCCCATTCTTAATACTCATTTACTGAAACGATTTTCCAAAAACGATAGTTAAGTAACTGAGACATTAAGAGATTCCCCATTCTTAATACTCATTTACTAAAACGATTTTCAAAAACGATAGTTAAGTAACCGAGACATTAAGAGATTCCCCATTCTCAACGCCTAGTTAACTTAAACATTTTCCTCAAACGCACATTAAGTAAACCGAGGTATTAAAAGATTCCCCATTTTTAATACTCGTTTAACTCTAATGGTTTTCAAATTCCACAGAAACAAACTCAAATATACTCTCACATTCAATCCATAATTCACACCAAACACATCAATCAACAAACATCAAGTATGAACACGCCAAATACGACGAACACAAATCAACACAACATAACACCCAAATACATCAGACTTCATTTATTCATAATCATACACAATGACTTCAAATTCATTTACCACGAAACATTCATCAATATAAACAAAACCTAACTCTAAGGTTTTACCCGTAACGCATTAGATTCGTTTTCCCCCAAATCAATACTCAAACCCTAACAAGATCCTTTCCACACAATCACAGATAAGTCCCTAAATGCAAACTAAAAGTTTGGAAGGAGCCCTTACCTTAACGTTAGCTTTAACGTGGGTTTCCGGTACCGCGAGTAAAACCGGTAAAATCTTCGCTCGTAACGTCGCCTCCAAATTGGTCCCCTAGCACCGTGGCGTGGTAGTGAGCAACTTTCCCTTCTAACTCTTCGCGAAATGAAGCTTGGATCTAGAAGAAACGGAGGGGTTTGTGTTTGGATCTCAAATACCGTTTTTCTTCGTTTTCGAATCAAAGAGGAAGAGTGGAGTTGCGAAATCCTTGTTCTAACTCTCACCCAACCTTGGGTTACTAGTTTTGAAGAAAAGAAAGCGACGAAAATGAAAACGGGAGAAAGGAGGGAAATTGGCCGCGAGTCAGAGGAAGAAGATGATGGAAATGTTTCTTTCAGTTTTCTTTCCTTTTTCCTTTCCTCTATTCTCTTTCCTTTCTATTTCCTTTACTTTCTTTTCTATTTTCTTTTCCTTTCCCCTCAAACAAACATATATACATAAATATATATTTATATATGTATATATTACTTACTTTTAACAAATATCTCCAAAATATTATTAGCTTTGGCTAAAAAGCCTCCGAGCCAAAATCCAAAATACACAAAAATACATAAAGCACACTTTAAAATTACGGGTCTTACATTACTACCCCCCTAAAATTAGTTTCGTCCTCGAAACTATGCATCGATAAATAGCTCTTGGTGTTGTTCTCTCATCTTGCTGTCCAGTTCCCAAGTAATTGGGTTCCAGATCACCTTGACCAACGAAACATCCTTGGTCCTCAACCGCTTAATCTTCCTGTCATCAATTCTCACGGGTGGTACTTCGAACGACAGGTTATCCTTTAGCTGGATTGTGTCTGGTTCGATCACGTGAGATGGATCTGCGAGATATTTCCTCAACTGTGACACATGAAACACGTCATGAATATTGGACAGTATCGGAGGTAATGCAATCCGATAAGCAACCGGCCCAATTCGTGCAGAAATCTGATATGGTCCAATGAATTTCGGAGTCAACTTCTTCGATTTCAAGGCTCTACCTACTCCAGTAGTAGGTGTGACTCGTAGAAATACATGGTCACCCTGTTCGAATTCCAAAAGTCTGCGACGCTTGTCCGCGTAACTCTTCTGGCGATCTTGTGAAGTCTTCATTTTCTCCTTGATCTTCCTTACTTTAGCTGTGGTCTGTTGCACCATCTCTGGTCCGACAATCATATTCTCACCGTCTTTATACCAACACAAGGGCGTTTGACACTTGCGCCCATATAAAGCTTCTTATGGTGCCATTCCAATACTTGTGTGGAAACTATTGTTGTAAGTGAACTCAATCAACGGAAGTACATCATCCCAGCTTCCCCTATCATCTAATACACATGCTCTCAACAGATCTTCCAAGGACTGATTTGTCCTTTCAGTCTGTCCGTCCGTTTGTGGATGGTAAGCTGAACTCAATCGTAGCTTCGTTCCCCATGCTTCGTGCAATGCTCCCCCAAAATGTGATGTGAACTTCGGATCACGGTCTGATACAATGCTCGATGGTACCCCGTGTAACCTCACAATTTCAGCAATGTAGATCTCCGTTAGCTGATCTACCTTATAGGTGGTCCTTACCGGCAAAAAGTGAGCAGATTTAGTTAGTCGATCCACTATCACCCATATGGAATCATTCTTTCTCCTTGTCTTTGGTAATCCGGTTATAAAATCCATGGAAATGCTGTCCCACTTCCATTCAGGTATATCTAAAGGTTGCAACAACCCAGCAGGTCGCTGATGTTCCACCTTCGCTTTCTTAAAAGTTAGACAAGTGGATACATAATCCGCCACATGTTTCTTCATTCCTGGCCACCAATAATTCTGCCTCAAATCCTGATACATCTTTGTTGCTCCAGGATGAATACTCAGCTTACTCTTATGAGCCTCTTCTAAAATGGTTTTCCGCATATCTGTAATTTCTGGTACACAAATCATACCATTACACCGCAAAATATTATTTGCCCCAATCTTGAACTCATTCGTCTTCCCTTGCACTATTAGATTCCTCTTCTTTTGAATTAAGACGTCATCTTGAGAATTTGCAATGTCCTCAAGTAGTCCACTCGAGATCTTAATCATTCCGAATTTCAAAATTCCCGGTGCAAACTCTACGTTCAAGTGCAGGTCTCTAAAAGCTTCCCACAACTCTTGTTGTCTAGCCATAATTAGTGAAGACACCGATACACTTCTTCTGCTCAACGCATCCGCCACTACATTGGCCTTCCCAGGGTGGTACTGCAGTGTGAAATCAAAATCCTTGAGAGTCTCCATCCATCGTCTCTGGCGCATGTTCAACTCCTTCTGATCAAACAAATATTTCAAACTTTTATGGTCACTGAACACGGTGAATGTGCACCCATATAAATAGTGCTTCCAGATCTTCAATGCAAAAACAACTGCGGCAAGCTCCAAATCATGGGTAGGATAGTTTCTCTCATGAATCTTCAGTTGTCTTGAGGCATAAGCCACTGCTTTCTTGTGTTTAAGAGATTCCCCCTCCTTAACGTCCAGTTAACTTAAACGGTTTTCAAAACAAAATGTTAAGTAACCGAGACATTAAGAGATTCCCCCTCCTTAACGTCCAGTTAACTTAAACGGTTTTCAAAACAAAATATTAAGTAACCGAGACATTAAGAGATTCCCCCTCCTTAACGTCCAGTTAACTTAAACGGTTTTCAAAACAAAATATTAAGTAACCGAGACATTAAGAGATTCCCCCTCCTTAACGTCCAGTTAACTTAAACGGTTTTCAAAACAAAATATTAAGTAACCGAGACATTAAGAGATTCCCCCTCCTTAACGTCCAGTTAACTTAAACGGTTTTCAAAACAAAATATTAAGTAACCGAGACATTAAGAGATTCCCCCTCCTTAACGTCCAGTTAACTTAAACGGTTTTCAAAACAAAATATTAAGTAACCGAGACATTAAGAGATTCCCCCTCCTTAACGTCCAGTTAACTTAAACGGTTTTCAAAACAAAATATTAAGTAACCGAGACATTAAGAGATTCCCCCTCCTTAACGTCCAGTTAACTTAAACGGTTTTCAAAACAAAATATTAAGTAACCGAGACATTAAGAGATTCCCCCTCCTTAACGTCCAGTTAACTTAAACGGTTTTCAAAACAAAATATTAAGTAACCGAGACATTAAGAGATTCCCCCTCCTTAACGTCCAGTTAACTTAAACGGTTTTCAAAACAAAATATTAAGTAACCGAGACATTAAGAGATTCCCCATTCTTAACGCCCAGTTTACTTAAACGGTTTTCAAAACAAAATATTAAGTAACCGAGACATTAAGAGATTCCCCCTCCTTAACGTCCAGTTAACTTAAACGGTTTTCAAAACAAAATATTAAGTAACCGAGACATTAAGAGATTCCCCCTCCTTAACGTCCAGTTAACTTAAACGGTTTTCAAAACAAAATGTTAAGTAACCGAGACATTAAGAGATTCCCCATTCTTAACGCCCAGTTTACTTAAACGGTTTTCAAAACAAAATATTAAGTAACCGAGACATTAAGAGATTCCCCATTCTTAACGCCCAGTTTACTTAAACGGTTTTCAAAACAAAATATTAAGTAACCGAGACATTAAGAGATTCCCCATTCTTAACGCCCAGTTTACTTAAACGGTTTTCAAAACAAAATATTAAGTAACCGAGACATTAAGAGATTCCCCCTCCTTAACGTCCAGTTAACTTAAACGGTTTTCAAAACAAAATATTAAGTAACCGAGACATTAAGAGATTCCCCCTCCTTAACGTCCAGTTAACTTAAACGGTTTTCAAAACAAAATATTAAGTAACCGAGACATTAAGAGATTCCCCCTCCTTAACGTCCAGTTAACTTAAACGGTTTTCAAAACAAAATATTAAGTAACCGAGACATTAAGAGATTCCCCCTCCTTAACGTCCAGTTAACTTAAACGGTTTTCAAAACAAAATATTAAGTAACCGAGACATTAAGAGATTCCCCCTCCTTAACGTCCAGTTAACTTAAACGGTTTTCAAAACAAAATATTAAGTAACCGAGACATTAAGAGATTCCCCCTCCTTAACGTCCAGTTAACTTAAACGGTTTTCAAAACAAAATATTAAGTAACCGAGACATTAAGAGATTCCCCATTCTTAACGCCCAATTAGCTTAAACGGTTTTCAAAACAAAATGTTAAGTAACCGAGACATTAAGAGATTCCCCATTCTTAACGCCCAATTAGCTTAAACGGTTTTCAAAACAAAATGTTAAGTAACCGAGACATTAAGAGATTCCCCATTCTTAACGCCCAATTAGCTTAAACGGTTTTCAAAACAAAATGTTAAGTAACCGAGACATTAAGAGATTCCCCCTCCTTAACGTCCAGTTAACTTAAACGGTTTTCAAAACAAAATATTAAGTAACCGAGACATTAAGAGATTCCCCCTCCTTAACGTCCAGTTAACTTAAACGGTTTTCAAAACAAAATATTAAGTAACCGAGACATTAAGAGATTCCCCCTCCTTAACGTCCAGTTAACTTAAACGGTTTTCAAAACAAAATATTAAGTAACCGAGACATTAAGAGATTCCCCATTCTTAACGCCCAGTTTACTTAAACGGTTTTCAAAACAAAATATTAAGTAACCGAGACATTAAGAGATTCCCCCTCCTTAACGTCCAGTTAACTTAAACGGTTTTCAAAACAAAATATTAAGTAACCGAGACATTAAGAGATTCCCCCTCCTTAACGTCCAGTTAACTTAAACGGTTTTCAAAACAAAATGTTAAGTAACCGAGACATTAAGAGATTCCCCCTCCTTAACGTCCAGTTAACTTAAACGGTTTTCAAAACAAAATGTTAAGTAACCGAGACATTAAGAGATTCCCCCTCCTTAACGTCCAGTTAACTTAAACGGTTTTCAAAACAAAATGTTAAGTAACCGAGACATTAAGAGATTCCCCCTCCTTAACGTCCAGTTAACTTAAACGGTTTTCAAAACAAAATGTTAAGTAACCGAGACATTAAGAGATTCCCCATTCTTAACGCCCAGTTTACTTAAACGGTTTTCAAAACAAAATATTAAGTAACCGAGACATTAAGAGATTCCCCATTCTTAACGCCCAGTTTACTTAAACGGTTTTCAAAACAAAATATTAAGTAACCGAGACATTAAGAGATTCCCCATTCTTAACGCCCAGTTTACTTAAACGGTTTTCAAAACAAAATATTAAGTAACCGAGACATTAAGAGATTCCCCATTCTTAACGCCCAGTTTACTTAAACGGTTTTCAAAACAAAATATTAAGTAACCGAGACATTAAGAGATTCCCCATTCTTAACGCCCAGTTTACTTAAACGGTTTTCAAAACAAAATATTAAGTAACCGAGACATTAAGAGATTCCCCCTCCTTAACGTCCAGTTAACTTAAACGGTTTTCAAAACAAAATATTAAGTAACCGAGACATTAAGAGATTCCCCCTCCTTAACGTCCAGTTAACTTAAACGGTTTTCAAAACAAAATATTAAGTAACCGAGACATTAAGAGATTCCCCCTCCTTAACGTCCAGTTAACTTAAACGGTTTTCAAAACAAAATATTAAGTAACCGAGACATTAAGAGATTCCCCCTCCTTAACGTCCAGTTAACTTAAACGGTTTTCAAAACAAAATATTAAGTAACCGAGACATTAAGAGATTCCCCATTCTTAACGCCCAGTTAACTTAAACGATTTTTCTTTAAAACAAAATATTAAGTAACCGAGACATTAAGAGATTCCCCATTCTTAACGCCCAGTTAACTTAAACAATTTTCCAAACAAAATAATAAGTAACCGAGACATTAAGAGATTCCCCATTCTTAACGCCCAGTTAGCTTAAACGGTTTTCAAAACAAAATGTTAAGTAACCGAGACATTAAGAGATTCCCCATTCTTAACGCCCAGTTAGCTTAAACGGTTTTCAAAACAAAATGTTAAGTAACCGAGACATTAAGAGATTCCCCCTTCTTAACGCCCAGTTAACTTAAACGATTTTTCTTTAAAACAAAATATTAAGTAACCGAGACATTAAGAGATTCCCCCTCCTTAACGTCCAGTTAACTTAAACGGTTTTCAAAACAAAATGTTAAGTAACCGAGACATTAAGAGATTCCCCCTCCTTAACGTCCAGTTAACTTAAACGGTTTTCAAAACAAAATGTTAAGTAACCGAGACATTAAGAGATTCCCCCTCCTTAACGTCCAGTTAACTTAAACGGTTTTCAAAACAAAATGTTAAGTAACCGAGACATTAAGAGATTCCCCCTCCTTAACGTCCAGTTAACTTAAACGGTTTTCAAAACAAAATGTTAAGTAACCGAGACATTAAGAGATTCCCCCTCCTTAACGTCCAGTTAACTTAAACGGTTTTCAAAACAAAATGTTAAGTAACCGAGACATTAAGAGATTCCCCATTCTTAACGCCCAGTTAACTTAAACGATTTTTTTCACAAACAAACACACATTAAGTAAACAAGACATTAAGAGATTCCCCATTCTTAACGCCCAGTTAACTTAAACGATTTTCAAAAACAAATATTAAGTAACCGAGACATTAAGAGATTCCTCATTCTTAATTCTCATTTACTGAAACGATTTTCAAAAACGATAGTTAAGTAACCGAGACATTAAGAGATTCCTCATTCTTAATTCTCATTTACTGAAACGATTTTCAAAAACGATAGTTAAGTAACCGAGACATTAAGAGATTCCTCATTCTTAATTCTCATTTACTGAAACGATTTTCAAAAACGATAGTTAAGTAACCGAGACATTAAGAGATTCCCCATTCTTAATTCTCATTTACTGAAACGATTTTCAAAAACGATAGTTAAGTAACCGAGACATTAAGAGATTCCCCATTCTCAACGCCTAGTTAACTTAAACATTTTCCTCAAACGCACATTAAGTAAACCGAGGTATTAAAAGATTCCCCATTTTTAATACTCGTTTAACTCTAATGGTTTTCAAATTCCACAGAAACAAACTCAAATATACTCTCACATTCAATCCATAATTCACACCAAAACACATCAATCAACAAACATCAAGTATGAACACGCCAAATACGACGAACACAAATCAACACAACATAACACCCAAATACATCAGACTTCATTTACTCATAATCATACACAATGACTTCAAATTCATTTACCACGAAACATTCATCAATATAAACAAAACCTAACTCTAAGGTTTTACCCGTAACGCATTAGATTCGTTTTCCCCCAAATCAATACTCAAACCCTAACAAGATCCTTTCCACACAATCACAGATAAGTCCCTAAATGCAAACTAAATGTTTGGAAGGAGCCCTTACCTTAACGTTAGCTCAAACGTGCATTTCTGGCACCGTGAGTAAATCCGGTAAATTTTCTGCTCGCAACGTCGCCTCCAAATTGGTCCCCTAGCACCGTAGCGTGGTAGTGAGCAACTTTCCCTTCTAACTCTTCGCGAAACGAAGCTTAGATATAAAAGAAACGGAGGGGTTTGTGTTTGAATCTCTAATACCGTTTTTCTTCGTTTTCGAATCAAAGAGGATGAGTGGAGTTGAGAAACGGAGAGGTTTGTGTTTGAATCCCTAATACCGTTTTTCTTCGTTTTCGAATCAAAGAGGAAGAGTGGAGTTGAGAAATCCTTATACTATCACTCACCAGGCCTTGGGTTTCTAATCTTGAAGAAAGGGAGCGAAGAAAAACGAAAATGGAGGAGAAGGAGAAATCTGTGCGCGAGGCAGGGGGAGGAAGATGGAAAATCTGATTTTCCTTCCTTTCTCTTTCTTTCCTTTGTTTTTCCTTTCTTCCTTTTTCCTTCTTTCCTTTATATAACCTTTTCTTTTCCTTTTCCTTCCTTCTAATTTCCTTTCTTTCTATTCTCTCCAAACAAACATATATATATAGATATTTAAATATATATATATATATTGATTATTTTTAACAAATATCTCAAAATATCTAGATATTTGTTAAATTCCCATTTCACATGTAACGCATTAAACTCTTCGTAAAAGATTCACCGTAGTTAATTTAATTTATTTATCGACGAGTAATTCTAATCGGCATCATGGTAACTTTTTGATCATATAAACTCCAAAATGTTATTACTTTGGCTAAAAAGCCTCCGAGCCAAAATCCCAAAATACATAAAAATGCATAAAGTGTACTTTAAAATTATGGGTCTTACACTATCCATCCTAACAATTATTTTTGTGAGTTGTTGCCTTATGCTACGTTTTTATTACTCGTATTTGACTCATGTGGGATAGCGGATCAAGGGACTAGGTCGCCTCATAAGTTTGATAGTCTTTGGACGAGTGAAGATGATGATAATAATAGTGGAAGTTACCTTTGTCTTTGAGAACACGACAACAAAATTAAAAAACAAACAACACTACACCAAGACAAAGAACAACACAATGTCGCACTCAGATGATGAAGTCGTAGATAAAACACAAAAGAACATTATTTCAGTGTGAAAAATCACATATTTAAATAAAATGAGAGAACAAAATAACTCGAAGCGGTGATTCCAAACAAAAAAAAAGGCCTAAAACCATGCTTTTGATGGATGAAGAAGAAGCAAGGATCCTTTTTTTTTTTTCTTCTAATGAAAGCCAATGAAAATACTATTTTGATTCAAATGAAAATATTGTCTAATAGTGATA
>NC_021164.2:25935347-25939652 GCF_000331145.2 Cicer arietinum | reverse complement strand
ATATATATATATATATATATATATATTACTTACTTTTAACAAATATCTCCAAAATATTATTAACTTTGGCTAAAAAGCCTCCGAGCCAAAATCCAAAAAACACAAAAATACATAAAGCACACTTTAAAATTACGGGTCTTACAAATTTGATGAGTTGCAGGGACTTCACTAATTTGACAAAATCGATTTGCCAATCGATTTTGCAATATGTTTTTCAAAACCTTTTAAGAAATCGATTTGGAAATCGATTGGCAGAAAGACAGGAACTCAGCAAAACTGACAAAATCGATTTGGAAATCGATTGGCATCAACACAAGGGCTCAGTTATTCATTCAATCGATTTCCCAATCGAATGAATTAAGCCCAGAGTTCAGTTTTTACTAAAATCTTTCATCCAAATCGATTGGCCAAGTGGAAATTCTTATTTTGAGTTAGATGGTCGATTGTTCAATTGGTTCATCAATGGATTGGCCAGTTGTCTATTGCCTGATTGATTTAAGACCTATGTTGATTTCATTTTTATTTTGCAAGCATTATATGAACTTTTAGCATATGGAAAACCCTTTTAAGGAGCATGCTAGGTTGAAAGGTTATCTTGTGCATTTAAAAATTTAAATGTTATGTGTTAACTGTTAATTTCGGTTGGTGACCCTTTACAACTATTGTGGAAATCTGGGCTTTGCCCTCAGATGAGAGCCAGGACGATCCTACCGGTTCGTACCCTACGGACGGGAATGTAGATGGGAATGCTTGACTGGAGCTATGTTAGGAGGATCTCACGGGGCGCGTGGAGATCACTCAGAGCGTATAACTATAGTTTTTTTTTAAGAATGATCAGATTAGCATGACATAGAGGGAATAGATGTTTTTGGATTACATTATTTTGAAATGGAAAACTGTACCTTTACTAATATTGTCAGTATGACATCTTATTTAAATGGGTTCCATGTATTCATCTGTTTGTGTATATACTTTGGATTCATATATTTTGAGAAACTTTTCCGCTGCTTGTAAATTATAATGACTCAATTATTTATCCAAAGGTATTACCTTATTTAATTCTCTGATTTATTTTAATTTATTTAAAAAAAAAACATCATCGCTTTGAAAATCAGGGTGTTACATTGTGGTATCAGAGCTTTGGTTGGGTTTTCTTTGGGGGCTGTGGAGCCTTAGTTATAGATTGTAGGTCAACCTATAAGTTGGGAGTTATTATCTGATCATCCGTCAGTTTAGGGGGTTGAGTTGTCAGGTCCGCAATAATTATTATGGGTTGATGTGGTCAGAAGCTAGTTTTGGAATTATTTGAAGTAGCGTTAAGACTCTACTTGATGATGGTTTTATAGGAAAAACCATGCCGCCAAGAAGGGATGACGTTCCAAGAGCCAATGCTAATAGGGACGATCGAATGGCGGAGGCTATGAATAACATGGCTGCTTTTGTTGCTGCACAGACTGCTGCCAAGACTCAACGTCATCTTGAAAAGAGGGGAAAAGAGATCCGTGCTTCAGTGTCAAAAGGATTAGAAGACTTTCGTCTTTACAATCCTCTCAAGTTTAAGGGGGATGAGAATTCAGAGAAGGCGGATAAATGGATAACAGAAGTGGAGAAGATCTTCGAAATGATTAACTGTCAGGCAGAAGTGAAGGTCAACTATGCCACTTATATGCTACTAGGGGATGCTGAGTACTGGTGGAGGAGTGCAAGGTTATTGATGGGATCAGCTCACGAGGAGGTGAACTGGGAATCATTCAAAAAGAAGTTTTTAGACAAATACTTCCCGATGAGTACCAAGACTAAACTGGGTGATCATTTTCTAAAACTTCATCAGGGGAACATGACTGTGGGCGAATATGCGGCTAAGTTTGAATCGCTATCGAGGCATTTCAGGTTTTTCCGTGAAGAGATTGATGAACCATTCATGTGTCATCGTTTCCAAGACGGACTAAAGTATGAGATTCAAGACTCCGTCTTACCCTTGGGAATTCAACGTTTCCAAGCGCTTGTAGAAAAATGTAGAGAAGTGGAGGATATGATAAATACGAGGGCTAGTCGAGGAGGGAATTTTAATTCAGGAGGCCCTAGTCGGGTGAATTATCAGAACAAGGGAAAGCAAGTTGCTAAACCTTATAATCGACCACAAAATAACAACGGTGGGCAGAATCGCCAAGGGAACCAGAATTTCGGAAGACAATTGGGACAAGTGGTTCGATGTTTCCGATGTGGTGAAGAGGGACATTATGATAGTGCTAGCACCTCTAATGTCCTCACCTGTTACAATTATTGGAAGCCAGGGCACATGGCAAGGGATTGCACGGCTCCAAAGGTGGAACCAGTGGTTAATGTAGCTAGGGCTACTCGTCATATCGCTAGAGGACACATTTATTGCGTGAGTGCTGAAGCTGGAAAGCCATCTGACAATCTGATTCAACGTGACTGTGAGATTGCAGGTAACACTCTAACTGCACTTCTTGATTCGGGGGCAACCCATTCCTTCATTGCTATGGATTGTGTGAATCGTTTGAAGATATCTGTGTCGCCTCTACCTTTTGATTTGGTTGTTTCTACACCTGCTAAGACTTTGACAGTAAATTTTGCATGTTTACATTGTCAAGTAACTATACAAAATAGAGATTTCTTGATTAATTTGATTTGTTTACCTCTACAATCACTCGAGGTCATTCTCGGTATGGATTGGATGTCGTATAATTACGTGATCTTGGATTGCGCTCGTAAATTGGTTCTTTTCCCCGAACCAGGAATTGTTAAGTATCTAGCCGCTCACAAGCTCCGAGTGTCGCAAAGAGAAGGGATTCATGAGTTTTTGTCCCTGGCTAATGTGGAGGCAAAGATAAATGTGATGCTTGTTAATGAGTACCGGGACGTATTTCCAACGGAAATTCCAGGATTGCCACCGGTAAGAGAAGTGGAATTTTTTATTGATTTGCACCTAGGAACGGGACCAATTTCAATGGCACCGTATCGAATGTCGCCTTTGGAATTAAATGAGCTCAAAAGCCAAATTGACGACTTGTTGGAGAAGAAATTTATAAGACCAAGTGTATCACCATGGGGAGCTCCAGTTTTACTAGTTAAGAAGAAGGACGGAAGCTCGCGCTTATATGTGGATTATAGACAGCTTAATAAGGAAACTATTAAGAATCGTTATCCCTTGCCACACATCGATGATTTAATGGATCAATTGAGAGGGGCCGCAATATTTTCGAAGATTGACTTGAAGTCGGGTTACCATCAGATTCGAGTAAGGGAAGGAGATATTCAGAAAACTGCTTTCAGAACCCGTTATGGACATTATGAATATCTGGTTATGCCGTTTGGAGTTACCAATGCACCAGCAATTTTCATGGACTACATGAACAGAATCTTTAGTCCATTCCTTGATAAATTTGTTGTGGTGTTCATTGATGATATATATTAATCTATTCGAGAACTGAAGAAGAGCATGGAGAACATCTACGTCAAGTTCTTGAGATTTTACGCGAGAAGCAATTGTATGCCAATATGTCAAAGTGTGAATTTTGGCTAGAGAAAGTGAATTTCTTAGGACATGTGATAACCAAGGAAGGAATCGCTGTAGATCCGGCTAAGATGGAGGGGGTTCTTGCTTGGAAACAGCCTCAGACTGTCACTGACATACGAAGTTTCGTAGGATTGGCAGGGGACTACAGGAGGTTTATTGAAGGTTTTGCTAAGATTGTGACTCTATTGACGCAACTTACCAAAAAAGATCAACCGCTCGCATGGACGGAGGAGTGTGAAGAAAATTTTCAGTTACTAAAGAGAAAATTGACGACCTCACCAGTATTGGTATTACCGCAATCAGAAGAACCCTATGAAGTTTATTGTGATGCATCTCACCAAGGTTTGGGATGTGTTCTGATGCAACACAAGAAAGCTGTAGCTTATGCCTCAAGGCAATTGAAGATTCATGAGAGAAACTATCCTACTCATGATTTGGAGCTTGCTGCGGTTATTTTTGCATTGAAGATTTGGAGGCACTATTTATATGGGTGCACGTTCACCGTGTTCAGTGACCATAAAAGTTTGAAATATTTGTTTGATCAGAAGGAATTGAACATGCGCCAGAGACGATGGATGGAGACTCTCAAAGATTTTGATTTCACATTGCAGTACCACCCTGGGAAGGCCAATGTAGTGGCTGATGCGTTGAGCAGAAGAAGTGTATCGGTGTCTTCACTAATTATGGCTAGACAACAAGAGTTGTGGGAAGCTTTTAGAGACCTGCACTTGAACGTAGAGTTTGCACCAGGAATTTTGAAATTC
>NC_021164.2:25933845-25934879 GCF_000331145.2 Cicer arietinum | reverse complement strand
GAAGATTAAGCGATTGAGGACCAAGGATGTTTCGTTGGTCAAAGTAGTTTGGAACCCAATTACTAGAGATGCGACTTGGGAACTGGAGAGCAAGATGAGAGAACAACACCCAGAGTTATTTATCGACGCATAGTTTCGAGGACGAAACTAATTTTAGGGGGGTAGTAATGTAAGGCCCATAATATTAAAGTATACTTTATGTATTTTTGTGTATTTTGGATTTTGGCTCGAAGGCTTTTTAGCCAAAGTTATTAATATTTTGGAGTTTATACGATCAAAAGGATATTTTGATACCGATTAAAATTACTCGTCGATAAATAAATTAAGTTAAGTGCGGTGAATCCTTTACGGAGAATTTAATGCGTTATGGGTGAAATGGTAATTTAACAAATATCTAGTTATTTTGAGATATTTGTTAATTATAATTAATATATAGAAACATATATATATGTTTGTGTGGAGGGAAAAGAGGAGGAAATAGAAAGAAGAGAAAATAGAAAAGAAGGAAAAAGAAAGAAAAGAAAAGGAAAGGAAAGAAAGGCAAAAGAAAGAAAATGTAACATTTTCCTTCTTCTTCCTCTGCCTCGCGCTCACCCTCCATCTCCCTCGAAAACGAAGAAAAACGGTGTTAGGGATTTCAAATCCGTAAAACACAAACCTCCCTGTTTCATCTAGATCTAAGCTTCATTTCGCGAAGAGATAGAAGGGAAAGTTGTTCACTACCACACTACGGTGCTAGGGAACCAACTTGGAGGCGACGTTGCGAGCGGAGATTTTTACCGGATTTACCCGCGGTACCATAATCGGACGTGAAAGCTAACGTGAAGGTAAGGGCTCCTTCCAAACTTCTAGTTTGCATTTAGGGACTTATCTGTGGTTGTGTGGAAAAGAATTTTGTTAGGGTTTGAGTATTGATTTGGGGGAAAATGAATCTAAGGCTTTATGGGTAAAATCTTAGAGTTAGGTTTGGGTTATATTGATGAATGTTTCGTGGAAAATGAATTTAAACTCATTTACGTATGATTTTGAGTAAA
>NC_021164.2:25922606-25933675 GCF_000331145.2 Cicer arietinum | reverse complement strand
TTACTCGCGGTACCGGAAACGCACGTTGAAGCTAACGTTAAGGTAAGGGCTCCTTCCAAACTTCTAGTTTGCATTTAGGGACTTATTTGTGGTTGTGTGGAAAAGAATTTTGTTAGGGTTTGAGTATTGATTTGGGGGAAAATGAATCTAAGGCTTTATGGGTAAAATCTTAGAGTTAGGTTTGGGTTATATTGATGAATGTTTCGTGGAAAATAAATTTAAACTCATTCATGTAGGATTTTGAGTAAATGAAACTTGTTGTGTTTTGAGTGATGGATTGTGTTGATTTGTGTTTATCGTATTTGACGTGTTCTTAATTAATACTGATGAAATTTGTTGTGGGTATGGTTGGATTCTGTGGAGAAATGAATTGATGTGTTTTGGTATGAGTTGTGGATTGGATCTGATAATAGGTTTGAGTTGTTTTGTGTGGAATTTGAAAACCATTAGAGTTAAACGAGTATTCAGAATGGGGAATCTCTTAATGTCTACGTTTACTTAATGTTGGCGTGAAAACCATTAGAGTTAAACGAGTATTAAAAATGGGGAATCTTTTAATATCTCGGTTTACTTAATGTTGTTTTGGAAAATCGGTTAAGTTAAATGAGTATTAAGAATGGGGAATCTCTTAATATTTCTGTTTACTTAAAGTTTGTGTTGAAAATCGTTTAAGTCAAAAGAGTATTAAGAATGGGGAATCTCTTAATATTTCTGTTTACTTAAAGTTTGTGTTGAAAATCGTTTAAGTCAAAAGAGTATTAAGAATGGGGAATCTCTTAATATTTCTGTTTACTTAAGTGCTGACCCGTGATAGGTGGCACCTCGGTAAACAGTACTGACCCGTGATAGGTGGTACGTTTACGATTTACGTTTCGGTAAATTGTGCTGACCCGTGATAGGTGGCACCTCGGTAAATAGTACTTTGGCCTGTGATAGGCGGTACGGTAACTTTTTACGCTTTTTCTTTTAGTAAATCGTGCTGACCCGTGATAGGTGGCACCTCTGTAATTGGTACTTTGGCCTGCGATAGGCGGTACAATTATGATTTACGGCCCTTCGAGGAGAGTTTTGGTTTGGAATTCCGAGTCCATGCATTTTGGCAAATACGCATCGCATTAGGGTGTTTGGCACACGAGTCGTGTTTGAATCAAGTTATGATTAAGTGTTATGTATTGGTATCGTGTGTAAGTGTGATGGATTGTAAAACTATTTCGAAATCCAATTTGTCGTGATGATTGTGTGGGAATTGCTAAGTGTTAAGATTTGGAGTTATGTATGAATGTGATTGAATTAGTTCATGTATTTTTGGAAGGATAAGCAGGGAAATCGATTTCCCAATCGATTTGATGAGTTGCAGGGACTTCACTAATTTGACAAAATCGATTTGCCAATTGATTTTGCAATATGTTTTTCAAAACCTCTTAAGAAATCGATTTGAAAATCGATTGGCAGAAAGACAAGAACTCAGCAAAACTGACAAAATCGATTTGGAAATCGATTGGCATCAATAAAAGGGCTCAGTTATTCATTCAATTGATTTCCCAATCGATTGAATTAAGCCCAGAGTTCAGTTTTTACTAAAATCCTTCATCCAAATCGATTTCCCAATCGATTAGCCCAGTGGAAATTCTTATTTTGAGTTAGATGGTCGATTGTTCAGTTGGTTAATCAATGGATTGGCCAATTGTCTATTGCCTGATTTATTTAAGACTTATGTTGATTTCATTTTTATTTTGCAAGCATTATATGAACTTTTAACATATGGAAAACCCTTTTAAGGTGCATGCTAGATTAAAAGGTTATCTTGTGCATTTAAATATTTAAATGTTATGTGTTAACTGTTAATTTCGGTTGGTGACCCTTTACAACTATTGTGGAAATCTGGGCTTTGCCCTCAGATGAGAGTCAGGACGATCCTACTGGTTCGCACCCTACGGACGGGAATGTAGATGGGAATGCTTGACTGGAGCTATGTTAGGAGGATCTCACGGGGCGTGTGGAGATCACTCAGGGCGTATAGCTATAGTTTTTTTTTTGAAGAATTATCAGATTAGGATGACATAGAGGGAATAGATTTTTTGGATTACGTTATTTTGAAATGGAAAACTGTACCTTTACAATATATTCATTTATTTAATGAACTACAATGAAAAAGAACTAAATCCAACAAAAAGAAACATATCAAAAACCAAAAAGTCCTAAAATCTAAATCAACTAAGATTTTTGCACTAATAGGTTGAACTACGTTGATAATTAAATGTTAAAACATAACAAATATTAAAACGACCTACATTAATTAAGAACCAAAATGGACTAATATAGACCAAGACCCTTACACCCTAAACGCTAAATATTAACCCTAAACCGTAAAACCTAAAACCTATATCGTAATCTCTTAACCTAGTAAAGACCAAAATGACCTAAAATATTAATGCATTTTGATATATGCACTAATTGGACGAACTACAATGAAGAAGAACTAAAATGGACAAAAAGAAACTAAAATGGACAAAAACCAAAATGACTTAAAATCTAAATCCATTGAGACGTATGGACTTATTCAACGGCCTTCATTGTTTATTGAATACATTGAGACCTTAACACTTTACTAGAATAAGTGAGACTTATGCCCTTTACTAAAGTAAGTGAGAATTTTGGACTTATTGGTTGCACTACATTGATTAACAACTAAATTGGACAAAATAAAAACCTTAACAAAAGCGAAAATGATCTAAACTTCTAATCCATTTAGTCTTTTGCACTTATTAGACGAACTAAATTGTTTTAGAAACAAAGTGAACGAGAATACACCTAATAAATAACAATATGACTTAAAATCTATATCCATTGAGAATTATGCACTTATTTCATGAAATGCATTGATTTAAACAAAAATGGACTAGAATAGACCTAGACTCTTAACCCTAAACCTAAACCCGAAACCATAAACCCTAAACCCTAATCCCTAAATCCTAAACCCTAAACCTTAAACCCTTAACCCTTAACCCTTAACCATTAACCCTTAACCCTAAACCGTAAACCCTAAACCCTAAATCCTAAACCCTAAACCAAAAACCATAAACCCTAAACCCTAAACCTTAATCCCTAAACCCTAAATCCAAAACCCTAAACTCTAAACCCTAAACCCTATAATATATCCATTTATTTAATGAACTACAATGAAAAAGAACTAAATCCAACAAAAAGAAACATATCAAAAATTAAAAAGTCCTAAAATCTAAATCAACTAAGATTTTTGCACTTATAGGTTGAACAATGTTGATAACAAATATAACAAATATTAAAACAACCTACATTAACTAAGAATCAAAATGGACTAATATAGACCAAGACCTTTACACCCTAAACGCTAAATACTAAACCCTAAACCCTAAAACCTAAAACCTATATCCTAATCTCATAACCTAGTAAAGACCAAAATGACCTAAAATATTAATGCATTTTGACTTTTGCACTAATTGGACGAACTACAATGAAGAAGAACTAAAATGGACAAAAACCAAAATGAGACGTTTGCACTTTACTAGAATAGACGTAGACTCTTAACCCTAAACCTAAACCCGGAACCCTAAACCCTAATCCCTAAATACTAAACCCTAAACCCTAAACCTTTAACCTTTAACCCTTAACCCAAAACCCTAAAGCCTAAACCCTAAACCCTAAACCCTAAATATTAAACCAAAAACCATAAACCCTAACCCCTAAACCTTAATCTGAAAACCCTAAACCCAAAACCCTAAACACTAAGCCCTAAACCCTACAATATATCCATTTATTTAACGAACTAAATGAAAAAGAACTAAATCCAACAAAAAGATACATATCAAAAACCAAAAAGTCCTAAAATCTAAATCAACTAAGATTTTTGCACTTATAGGTTGAACTGCGTTGATATTAAAATGTTAAAACATAACAAATATTAAAACGACCTACATTAATTAAGAACCAAAATGGACTAATATAGACCAAGACCCTTACACCCTAAACGCTAAATACTAAACTCTAAAACCTAAAACCTATATCCTAATCTCTTAACCTAGTAAAGAACAAAATGACTTAAAATATTAATGGATTTTGACTTTTGCACTAATTGGACGAACTACAAAGAAAAAGAACTAAAATGGACAAAAAGTAACTAAAATGTATAAAAACCAAAATCACCTTAAATCTAAATCCATTCAGACTTATGGATTTATTCGATGCACTTCATTGTTTATTGAATACATTGAGACCTTTGCACTTTACAAGAATAAGTGAGACTTATGCCTTTTACCAAAATAAGTGAGACTTTTGGACTTATAGGTTGCAATACATTGATTAACAACTAAAATGGACAAAATAGAAACCTTAACAAAAGCCAAAATGACCTAAACTTCTAATCCATTTAGTCTTTTGCACTTATTAGACGAACTAAATTGTTTTAGAAACAAAGTTAACGAGAATAGACCTAATAAATAACAATATGACTTAAAATCAATATCCATTGAGAATTATGCACTTATTTCATGAAATGCATTGATTTAAACAAAAATGGACTAGAATAAACCTAGACTCTTAACCCTAAACCTACACCCGAAACCCTAAACCCTAAACCCTAATCCCTTAACCCTAAACCCTATACCCTAAACCTTAAACCCTTAACCCTTAACCCTTAATCTCAAACTCTAAACCCTAAACCCTATACCCTAATCCCAAAACCAAAAACCTTAAACCCTTAACCCTTAACCCTTAATCTCAAACTCTAAACCCTAAACCCTATACCCTAATCCCAAAACCAAAAACCTTAAACCCTTAACCCTTAACCCTTAATCTCAAACTCTAAACCCTAAACCCTATACCCTAATCCCAAAACCAAAAACCTTAAACCCTTAACCCTTAACCCTTAATCTCAAACTCTAAACCCTAAACCCTATACCCTAATCCCAAAACCAAAAACCTTAAACCCTTAACCTAGTAAATACCACAAACGACCAAATATATTAATAAATTGAGACTTTTGCACTTATTAGGCCAACTACATTGAGACTTTTCAACTTATTGGACGAACTACAATGAATAAGAACAAAAAATGGACAAAACCCTAATCCCTTAACTTCGTAAAGACCAAAATGACATAAAATATTAATACACTGAGACTTTTGCTTTTATTGAATGAAGTACAATGAATAAGAACTAAATCCGACAAAGAAACATATAAAAAACCTAAAAGTCCTAATATCTAAATCAACTAAGATTTTTGCACTTATAGGTTGAACTACAGTGATTAACAACTAAAATGTACAATAAAAAAAACATAACAAATATTAAAATCACCTAAAAATTATAATTGATTGAGTCTTTTGCACTTATTAGACGAACTACATTGTTTTAGAAACAAAGTGCACTAGTATACACCTAATAAATAACAAAATGACCTAAAATATATATATCCATTTAGAATTACGCACTTATATCATGAAATATATTTGTTAAAACTCAATCCCTAAACCCTAAACCCTAAAATCTATATCCATTTAGAATTATGCACTTATTTCTTGAAATATATTGATTAAAACAAAAATGGACTATAATAGACCTATATCCTTAACCCTAAACCTAAACCCTCAACCCTAAACCCTAACGCCTCAACCATAAACCATAAACTATAAACCCTAAACCCTAAATCCAAAACCCAAAACCCATAACCCTAAACCCAAAACCCTAAACCCTAGTAAAGACCAAAATGACCTAAAATATTAGTGCATTTTGACTTTTGTACTAATTAGATGAACTATAATGATGAAGAACTAAAATGGACAAAAAGAAACTAAATCCGACCAAGAACCATATCAAAAACCTAAAAGTCCTACTGTAAGACCCATAATTTTAAAGTATAACCAACTGAAGGATAACTTGTCATTCGAAGTACCACCTTTGAGAATTGATGACAGGAAGATTAAGCGATTGAGGACCAAGGATGTTTCGTTGGTCAAAGTACTTTGGAACCCAATTACTGGAGATGTGACTTGGGAACTAGAGAGCAAGATGAGAGAACAACACGCAGAGTTATTTATCGACGCATAGTTTCGAGGACGAAACTAATTTTAGGGGGGTAGTAATGTAAGACCCATAATTTTAAAGTATACTTTATGTATTTTAGTGTATTTTGGGTATTGAACTCGGAGGCTTTTTAGCCAAAGTTATTAATATTTTGGAGTTTACAGGACCAAAAAGATATTTTGATACCGATTAGAATTACTCGTCGATGAATAAATTAAATTAACTGCGGTGAATCTTTTACGAAGGATTTAATGTGAAATGGTAAATTTAATAAATATCTAGATATTTGGAGATATTTGTTAAAAGTAATTAATATATATATATATATAGAAAGAAAAGGAAAGGAAGGAAAAAGGAAAGAAATAGAAAGGAAGGAAAAAGGAAGAAAGGAAAACTGAAAGAAAACAGAAAACATTTTCCTTCTTCTTCCTCTGCCTCGAGTGAACGCCATCTCCCTCCTTCTTATTCGATTGATTTGGCTCCTTTTTCGTTCCCTGGCTTCAAGAATAGAAACCATCGGATTAGTGGGTAAGGAAACAAGGATTTCTCAGCTTCATACTTCCTCGTTGTTTCGAAAACTAAGAAAAACGGTATTAGGGATTTCAAAACCGTCAAACACAAACCTCCCCGTTTCATCTAGATCTAAGCTTCGTTTCGCGAAGAGATAGAAGGGAAAGTTGCTCAATACCACGCTACGGTTCTAGGGAACCAACTTTGGAAGCGACGTCGCGAGCGGAGATTTTACCGGATTTACTTGCGATACCGTAATCGCACGTTAAAGCTAACTGGAAGGTAAGGGCTCCTTCCAAACTTCTAGTTTGCATTTAGGGACTTATCTGTGATTGTGTGGAAAGGAATTTGTTAGGGTTAAAGTGTTAATTTGGGGGAAAATGAATCTAAGGCTTTATGGGTAAAATCTTAGAGTTAGGTTTTGGTTATATTGATGAATGTTTCGTGGAAAATGAATTTAAACTCATTTATGTATGATTTTGAGTAAATGAAGCTTGTTGTGTTTGAGTGGTGGATTGTGTTGATTTGTGTTCGTCGTATTTGACGTGTTCTTAATTAATGCTGATGAAATTTGATGTGCGTATGGTTGGATTATGTGGAGAAATGAATTGATGTGTTATGGTGTGAGTTGTGGATTGGATCTGATAATAGGTTTGAGTTTGTTTTGAGTGGAATTTGAAAACCATTAAAGTAAAACGAGTATTAAGAATGGGGAATCTCTTAATGTCTACGTTTACTTGATGTTGGCGTGAAAACCATTAGAGTTAAACAAGTATTAAAACTGGGGAATCTTTTAATGTCTCGGTTTACTTAATGCGTGTTTGGGAAAATCGTTTAAGTTAAATAAGTTTTAAGAATGGGGAATCTCTTAATATCTTGTTTACTTAATGTTTGTGTGAAAATCGTTTAAGTTAAATAAGTATTAAGAATGGGGAATCTCTTAATATTTATGTTTGCTTAATGTTTGTTGTGAAAATCGTTTAAGTTAAATGAGTATTAAAAATGGGGAATCTTTTAATATCTGCATTTGCTTAACGATTGTTGTGGATGGAGTCAGTGTACGCTCATACATTTCATTTTGGTAAATCGTGCTGACCCGTGATAGGTGGCACCTCGGTAAATTGTACTGACTCGTGATAGGTGGTACGTTTACGATTTACGTTTTTGGTAAATTGTGCTGACCCGTGATAGGTGGCACCTCGGTAAATTGTACTGACTCGTGATAGGTGGTACGTTTACGATTTACGTTTTTGGTAAATTGTGCTGACCCGTGATAGGTGGCACCTCGGTAAATTGTACTGACTCGTGATAGGTGGTACGTTTACGATTTACGTTTTTGGTAAATTGTGCTGACCCGTGATAGGTGGCACCTCGGTAAATAGTACTTTGGCCTATGATAGGCGGTACGTTTACGATTTACGCTTTTTCTTTTAGTAAATCGTGTTGACCCGTGATAGGTGGCACCTCGGTAAACAGTATTGAATCGGGATAGGTGGTACGTTTATGATTTACGCTTTTTACTAAATCGTGCTGACCCGTGATAGGTGGCACCTCGGTAATTGGTACTTTGGCCTGCGATAGGCGGTACAATTATGATTTACGGCCCTTTGAGGAGGGTTTTTGTTTGGAATTCCGAGTCCTTGCATTTTGGCATATACGCATCGCATTAGGGTGCTTGGCACGCGAGTCGTGTTTGATTCAAGTTTATGATTGAGTGTTTTGAATTTGAGTTGTCGTGGTATTTGCGTTGAAATTGCTAAGTGTTATGAATTGATTATTGTGTGTAAGTGTGATGGATTGCAAAACTATTTCGAAACCCAATTTTTTGTGGTGATCGTGTGGGAATTGCTAAGTGTTAAGATGTGGAATTGTGTATGAATGTGATTGAGTTAGTTTATGTATTTTTGGAAGAATATGCAGGGAAATCGATTTCCCAATCGATTGGATGAGTTACAGGGACTTCCCAAATTTGACATAATCGATTTGCCAATCGATTTTAAAATAAGTTTTTCAAAACCACTTAAGAAATCAATTTGGCCATGCAGGAATTCAGCAAAACTGACAAAAATCGATTGGCATTAAGTCAGGGGCTCAGCTATCCTGTCAATCGATTGCCCAATCGATTGAATTAAGCCCATAATTCAAATTTCACTAAAAACCTTCAGGAAATCGATTTGGAAATCGATTGGCTTAGTATAAATTCTTATTTTGAGTTAGATAACAGATTGCTCAATTGATTTATCAATGTCTTGGTTAGTTATGTATTACTTGATGGATTGAGAACTTTATTTTGATTTCATTTTTATTTGGCAAGTGTTCTATGAACTTTTAGCATATGGAAAACGCTTTTAAGGTGCATGCTAAGTGGAAAGGTTATTTATGCATTTGGAAACTTAAATGTTATGTGTTAATTGTTAATTTCGGTTAGTGACCCTTTACAACTATTGTGGAAATCTGGGCTTTGCCCTCAGATGAGAGCAAGGACCATCCTACCGGTTCGTACCCTACGGATGGGAATGTAGATGGGATTGCTTGACTAGAGCTATGTTAGCAGGATCTCACGGGGCGCGTGGAGATCACTCAGGGTGTATATCTATAGTTTTTTTTTTGAAGAATGATCAGATTAAGATGACATAGAGGGAACAAATGTTTTTTTGGATTACGTTATTTTGAACTGGAAAACTGTACCTTTACTAATATTGTTAGTATGACATCTTATTTGAATGGGTTCCATGTATTATTTGTTTTTGTGTAAATACTTTGGATTCATATTTTGAGAAACTTTTCCGCTGCTTGTAAATTATAATGACTCAATTATTTATCCAAAGGTATTTCCTTATTTATTTCTCTGTTTTATTTTAATTTCCTTTGAAAAAAAATACACCCTCGCTTTGAAAATCAGGGTGGTACATTGTGGTATCAGAGCTTTGGTTGGGTTTTCTTTGGGGGCTGTGGAGCCTTGGTTATAGATTGCAGGTCAACCTGTAAGTTGGGAGTTATTATCTGATCATGCGTCAGTTTAGGTGGGTTGAGTTGTCAGGTCCGCAATAATTATTATGTGTCGATGTGGTCGGAAGCTAGTTTTGGAATTATTTGAAGTAGTGTTAAGACTCTACTTGATGATAGTTTTATAGGAAAACCATGCCGCCAAGAAGGGATGACGTTCCAAGAGCCAATACTAATAGGGACGATCGAATGGCGGAGGCTATGAATAACATGGCTGCTTCTATTGCTGCACAGACTGCTGCCAAGACTCAACGTGATCTTGAAAAGAGGGGAAGAGAGATCCGTGCTGCAGAGTCAAGAGGATTAGAAGACTTCCGTCGTTACAATCCTCCCAAGTTTAAGGGGGATGAAAATTCAGAGAAAGCGAATCAATGGATCCAAGAAGTGGAGAAGATCTTCGAAATGATTAACTGTCACGCAGAAGTGAAGGTCAACTATGCCACTTATATTCTATTAGGGGATGCTGAGTACTGGTAGAGGAGTGCAAGATTATTGATGGGATCAGCTCACGAGGAGGTGAACTGGGAATCATTCAAAAAGAAGTTTTTAGACAAATACTTCTCGGTGAGTACCAGGACTAAAGTGGGTGATGATTTTTTGAAACTTCATCCGGGGAACATGACCATGGGCGAATATGCTGCTAAGTTCGAATCGCTATCGAGACATTTCAGGTTTTTCCGTGAAGAGATTGATGAACCATTCATGTGTCATCGTTTCCAAGACGGACTAAAGTGTGAGATTCAAGACTCCGTCTTACCCATGGGAATTCAACGTTTCCAAGTTCTTGTGGAAAAATGTAGGGAAGTTGAGGATATGAAGAGTTAGAGGGCTAACTGAGGAGGGAATTTTGGTGCAGGAGGGCCTAGTCGGGTGAATTACCAAAACAACAAGGGAAACAAGTTGCTAAACCTTATGATCGACCACGAAATAACAACGGTGGGCATAATCGCCCAGGGAACCAGAATTTCGGAAGACAATTGGGACAAGTGCTTCAATGTTTCCGATGTGGGGAAGAGGGACATTATGCTAGTTCTTGTACCTCTAATGTCCTCACCTGTTACAATTGTCGGAAGCCAGGGCACATGGCAAGGGATTTCACGGCACCAAAGGTGGAACCAGTTGTGAATGTAGCTAGGGCTACTCGTCCTATCGCTAGAGGATGCGTTTATTGCGTGAGTGCTGAAGCTGGAAATCCATCAGGCAATCTGATTCAACGCAATTGTGAGATTGCAGGTAACACTCTAACTGCACTTTTTTATTCGGGGGCAACCCATTCCTTCATTGCTATGGATTGTGTGAATCGTTTGAAGTTATCTATGTCGCCTCTACCTTTTGATTTCGTTGTTTTTACACCTGCTAAGACTTTGACAGTAAATTCTGCATGTTTACATTGTCAAGTAACTATACAAAATATAGATTTCTTGATTAATTTGATTTGTTTACCTCTACAATCACTCGAGGTCATTCTCGGTATGGATTGGATGTCGTATCAT
>NC_021164.2:25921034-25921886 GCF_000331145.2 Cicer arietinum | reverse complement strand
TGGCACCGTATCGAATGTCGCCATTGGAATTAAATGAGCTCAAAAGCCAAATTGAAGACTTGTTGAAGAGGAAATTTATAAAACCAAGTGTATCACCATGGGGAGCTCCAGTTTTGCAAGTTAAGAAGAAGGTCGAAAGCTCGCGCTTATGTGTGGATTATAGACAGCTTAATAAGGCAAATATTACGAATCGTTATCCTTTGCCACGCATCGATGATTTAATGGATCAATTGAGAGGGGTCGCGATATTTTCGAAGATTGACTTGAAGTCGGGTTACCATCAGATTCGGGTAAGGGAATGAGATATTCAGAAAACCGCTTTCAGAACCCGTTATGGACATTATGAATATCTGGTTATGCCGTTTGGAGTTACCAATGCACCATCAATTTTCATGGACTACATGAACAGAATCTTTAGTCCATTCCTTGATAAATTTGTTGTGGTGTTCATTGATGATATATTAATTTATTCGAGAACTGAAGAAGAGCATGGAGAACATTTACGTCAAGTTCTTGAGATTTTACGCAAGAAGCAATTGTATGCCAATCTGTCAATGTGAATTCTGGCTAGAAAAAGTGAATTTCTTAGGACATGTGATAACCAAGGAAGGAATCGCTGTAGATCCGGCTAAGATTGAGGCGGTTCTTGCTTGGAAACAGCCTCAGACTGTCACTGACATACGGAGTTTTGTAGGACTGGCAGGGTACTACAGGAGGTTTATTGAAGGTTTTGCTAAGATTGTGGCTCCACTGACACAACTTACCAGAAAAGATCAACCGTTCGCATGGACGGAGAAGTGTGAGGAAAATTTTCAGTTACTAAAGAGAAAATTGACGACCTCACCAGTATTG
>NC_021164.2:25918758-25919894 GCF_000331145.2 Cicer arietinum | reverse complement strand
TCGGACCAGAGATGGTGCAACAGACTACAGCTAAGGTAAAGAAAATCAAGGAGAAAATGAAGACTTCACAAGATCGTCAGAAGAGTTACGCGGACAGGCGTCGCAGACTTTTAGAATTCGAACAGGGTGACCATGTATTTCTAAGAGTCACACCTACTACTGGAGTAGGTAGAGCCTTGAAATCGAAGAAGTTGACTTTGATATTCATTGGACCATATCAGATTTCTGCGCGAATTGGGCCTGTTGCTTATCGGATTGCATTGCCTCCGATACTGTCCAATATTCATGACGTGTTTCATGTGTCACAATTGAGGAAATATCTTGCAGATCCATTTCATGTGATCGAACCAGACACAAAGCAACTGAAGGATAACTTGTCATTCGAAGTACCACCTGTGAGAATTGATGATAGGAAGATTAAGCGATTGAGGACCAAGGATGTTTCGTTGGTCAAAGTAGTTTGGAACCCAATTACTGGAGATGCGACTTGGGAATTGGAGAGCAAGATGAGAGAACAACACCCAGAGTTATTTATCGACGCATAGTTTCGAGGACGAAACTAATTTTAGGGGGGTAGTAATGTAAGACCCATAATTTTAAAGTATACTTTATGTATTTTAGTGTATTTTTGGTATTGAACTCGGAGGTTTTTTAGCCAAAGTTATTAATATTTTGGATTTTACATGACCAAAAAGATATTTTGAGACCGATTAGAATTACTCGTCGATGAATAAATTAAATTAACTGCGGTGAATCTTTTACAAAGTATTTAATGTGAAATGGTAAATTTAATAAATATCTAGATATTTGGAGATATTTGTTAAAAGTAATTAATATATATATAGAAAGAAAAGGAAAGGAAGGAAAAAGGAAGAAAGGAAAACTGAAAGAAAACATAAAACATTTTCCTTCTTCTTCTTCTGCCTCGTGTGAACGCCATTTCCCTCTTTCTTTTTCGATTGATTTGGCTCCTTTTTCGTTCCTTGGCTTCAAGAATAGAAACCCAAGGATTAGTGGGTAAGGAAACAAGGATTTCTCAGCTTCATACTTCCTCGTTGTTTCGAAAACGAAGAAAAACGGTATTAGGGATTTCAAAACCGTCAAACACAAACCTCGAACCAACTTCTAGATCTAAG
>NC_021164.2:25915717-25918524 GCF_000331145.2 Cicer arietinum | reverse complement strand
GTTATGGATTTCAAAACCGTCAAACACAAACCTCCCCGTTTCATCTAGATCTAAGTTTCGTTTCCGAAGAGATAGAAGGGAAAGTTGCTCACTACCACGCTACGGTGCTAGGGAACCAACTTTGGAAGCGACGTCGCGAGCGGAGATTTTACCGGATTTACTCGCGGTACCGTAATCGCGCGTTAAAGCTAACGGGAAGGTAAGGGATCCTTCCAAACTTCTAGTTTGCATTTAGGGACTTATATGTGATTGTGTGGAAAGGAATTTGTTAGGGTTGAAGTGTTGATTTGGGGGAAAATCAATCTAAGGCTTTATGGGTAAAATCTTAGAGTTAGGTTTTGGTTATATTGATGAATGTTTCGTGGAAAATGAATTTAAACTCATTTATGTATGATTTTGAGTAAATGAAACTTGTTGTGTTTGAGTGGTGGATTGTGTTGATTTGTGTTCGTCGTATTTGACGTGTTCTTAATTAATACTGAAGAAATTTGATGTGCGTATGGTGGGATTCTGAGGAGAAATGAATTGATGTGTTATGGTGTGAGTTGTGGATTGGATCTGATAATAGGTTTGAGTTTGTTTTGTGTGGAATTTGAAAACCATTAGAGTTAAACGAGTATTAAGAATGGGGAATCTCTTAATGTCTTGTTTACTTAATGTTTGTTGTGAAAATCGTTTAAGTTAAATGAGTATTAAAAATGGGGAATCTTTTAATATCTGCATTTTCTTAACGATTGTTGTGGATAGAGTCTGTGTACGCTCATGCATTTCATTTTGGTAAATCATGCTGACCCGTGATAGGTGGCACCTCGGTAAATTGTACTGACCCGTGATAGGTGGTACGTTTATGATTTATGTTTTTGGTAAATTATGCTGACCCGTGATAGGTGGCACCTCGGTAAATAGTACTTTGGTCTGTGACAGGCGGTACGTTTACGATTTACGCTTTTTCTTTTAGTAAATCGTGCTGACCCGTGATAGGTGGCACCTCGGTAAACAGTACTGACCCGTGATAGGTGGTACGTTTATGATGTACGCTTTTTAGTAAATCGTGCTGACCCGTGATAGGTGGCACCTCGATAATTGGTACTTTGGCCTGCGATAGGCGATACAATTATGATTTACGGCCCTTCGAGGAGGGTTTTGGTTTGGAATTCCGAGTCCATGCATTTTGGCATATACGCATCGCATTAGGGTGCTTGGAACGCGAGTCGTGTTTGATTCAAGTTTATGATTGAGTGTTTTGAATTTGAGTTGTCGTGGTAATTGTGTTGAAATTGCTAAGTGTTATGAATTGATTATTGTGTGTATGTGTGATGGGTTGTAAAACTCTTTCGAAACTCAATTTGTCGTGGTGATCGTGTGGGAATTGCTAAGTGTTAAGATGTGGAATTGTGTATGAATGTGATTGAGTTAGTTTATGTATTTTTGGAAGAATATGCAGGGAAATCGATTTCGCAATCGATTGGATGAGTTACAGGGACTTCCTAAATTTGACTTAATCGATTTGCCAATCGATTTTATAATATGTTTTTCAAAACCACTTAGATTTTTGCACTTATAGGTTGAACTACATTGATTAACAACTAAAATGTACAATAAAAATACATAACAAATATTAACATGACCTAAAATTTTTAATCGATTGAGTCTTTTCCACTTATTAGACGAACTACATTGTTTTAGAAACAAAGTGCACTAGTATACACCTAATAAATAACAAAATGACCTAAAATATATATATCCATTTAGAATTACGCACTTATATCGTGAAATATATTTGTTAAAACCCAATCCCTAAACCCTAAACCCTAAAATCTATATCCATTTAGAATTATGCACTTATTTCGTGAAATATATTGATTAAAACAAAAATGGACTATAATAGACCTAGATCCTTAACCCTAAACCTAAACCCTCAACCCTAAACCTATACCCTCAACCCTAAACCCTAACCCCTAAACCATAAACCCTAAATCCAAAACCCAAAACCCTAAACCCTAAACCCTAATCCCTAAACCCTAAACCCTAAACCCTAAACCCTAAACCCTAAACCCTAAACCCTAAACCCTAAACCCTAAACCCTAAATCCTAAACCAAAAACCCTAAACCCTAAACCCTAAACCAAAAACCCTAAACTCTAAACCCTAAACACTAAACCCTTAACCCTACGATATGTAACACCCCAATTTTCAAAGTGAGGGTGTATTTTTTTTTCAAAAACAAACTCATGAAACAAAGAATAATTAAGTAAAATACCTTTGGATAAATATTTAAGTCGTAACACACCGACAAATAAGTTAACAGAATTTACAAGCAGCGGAATAGTTTTTGAAATACGAATCCAAAGTATTTACACTTCAAAAGGTGGTACATAGACCCCATCATAATAAAATGTCAAACAGACAATATTAGTATAAATACAATCTTCCAATTTAAAATAAACGCAATCCAAAATAAAGACATTTGTTACCTCTATGTCAACCTAATCTGATCATTCTACCAAAAAATTATACACACTGAGTGATCTCCACGCGCCCCGTAAGATCCTCCTAACATAGCTCCAATCAGGCGTTCCCGTCTACATTTCCATGTACAGGGTATGAACCGGTAGGATTGTCCTGACTCTCATTTCGAAAAAAAGTGTTGCCTACCCCTTTTTATAGGTTGTTTAATTACTTCACACACATCCATAGTCGGTAAGGCTCGTCCGTTCCATTCAACATGATTTTGTCTACTATCAACAAGAGATTAAGGATGATCAGTCCCTCAATTTGTCAATAAATAGCCAACAACCATGATAGTGG
>NC_021164.2:25913863-25914947 GCF_000331145.2 Cicer arietinum | reverse complement strand
CTCAAAAACCCACATACCTTTCTTCGTCCATCCAGTTACTGAAATGATCATTTCAAATCTTCACGCTTGACTTCCCAAGACCAACAACTAAACCATAAATCAGTTGTTACATTTCTTCTTTTTAACTTTCTATCATTGAATAAGATTCTAAAATTTGATCCTCAAAATCTCCAAACAATTCCATTCTTAACATGAATTATTTATCACTTGCCCGCCTCAACTCATTCGATTATGAAAGTTTTAAGCATCAATAGGTCCTTCATCCAACCTTGCGGATTTTAAATCATCAACTAAAAAAAATCAACCATCTTAGGGTCCCGAATCAAATCTCGAATAATCCTTCTAACCTATCAAAATATTAACATCCTCTTAGTAATTCCCATCCTTTAATAGACTATCAAAACTTATATTACCGCCATCTCGAAGTATTCCCGTACTCGATACTTCAAATTCCACTTAATGGTAACATAGAGTTCAATACATCAAGGCCTAACACATTATGTTTTGCCGAACATCGCTCAAAATTCACACTTACGTGTCTATAGTTTCATCCAATATCACTATCCATACTTACTATCTCCTAAACCACCAGGAGATTTGTCACTTATCAACTAAATACATGGTCTCACTCCTACACTCGTTATGAGATTCATACTTAATAATCCAAGTTGCAAACCTAGTCTAACTCGAATGCTCGACTTTTCCCCTCAAGGTATCGACAATTCCTCAAAGCGTATTTTATCTATCCAAAGGAGTATTCACTCCTAATGTGCAACGCTCCCTTAACTTCAATACCAGTCTCTTTCATTGACACCTAAGCACCAAATGTTATCCCAAATGGAAGCCTCATCTTCTCAACAATTCCATGATGTTCACATCTCTTTGACAGTTGTCAAACTTCATCCAGTTTCATCCTGAAATCTACCAGGAAAACATCTAATACTTTTCTTAACAAAAGTCCTCAACTTAGATCTTTACTTGAAATCCCTTATTAGTCTAATGTTAATCCATCCATACTCATCATCTTCGAGTTAACACCAACGCATAGCTTCTGTGTCCTTGGAACCATTTCATAAATTCCATG
>NC_021164.2:25883132-25913441 GCF_000331145.2 Cicer arietinum | reverse complement strand
AACCACCTAAACCGACACATGATCAGACAACAACTCCTAACCTACAATCTAGAACTAGAGGTTCCACAGCCCCCAAAGAAAACCAAACCAAAGCTCTGATACCACAATGTAACACCCCAATTTTCAAAGCGAGGGTGTATTTTTTTTTCAAAAACAAACTCATGAAACAAAGAATAATTAAGTAAAATACCTTTGGATAAATATTTAAGTCATAAAACAATGACAAATAAGTCAACATAATTTACAAGCAGCGGAATAGTTTTTGAAATACGAATCCAAAGTATTTACACTTCAAAAGGTGGTACATAGACCCCATCATAATAAAATGTCAAACAGACAATATTAGTATAGATACAATCTTCCAATTTAAAATAAACGCAATCCAAAATAAAGACATTTGTTCCCTCTATGTCAACCTAATCTGATCATTCTACCAAAAAACTATACACCCTGAGTGATCTCCACGCGCCCCGTAAGATCCTCTTAACATAGCTCTAGTCAGGCGTTCCCGTCTACATTCCCATGTACAGGGTACGAACCGGTAGGATTGTCCTGACTCTCATCTGAGGGCAAAGCCCAAATTTCCACAATAGTTGTAAAGGGTCACCAACTGAAATTAACAGTTAACACATAACATTTAAGTTTTTGAATGCACAAAATAATCTTTCAACATAGCATGCACCTTAAAAGGGTTTCCATATGCCAAACATTCATAAACAAGGTTGAAAAATGAAGTTTTTAACAAAACAACACTGTTGTATTCGAATACAGCATCTCTGTATTCGAATACAAGGCTGGTTCAGCATTCAGCAGCAAAAACAGCATGTCTGTATTCGAATACAATAGTCTGTATTCGACTACACAGTAAGTCAGTAGCAAAATAACATGTCTGTATTCGAATACAACAGTCTGTATTCGACTACAAAGTAAGTCAGTGGCAAAAACAGCATGTCTGTATTCGAATACACATCAGATAGCAACAGGAAAACAACAAAATTTAGCTTTTTAAAGGGTTTCGAAACCAATCAACACTTACACACAAATCCAAACAATCACACTTAGCAATTATAGCGCAATCACCACGACATCTTGAGTTTCGACATTCTTAATTCTCATTTAACTTAAACGATTTTTCACGACAAACATTAAGCAAACAGAAATATTAAGAGATTCCCCATTCTTAATACTCGTTTAACTTAAACGATTTTCTCAAACACACATTAAGTAAACCGAGATATTAAAAGATTCCCCATTTTTAATACTCGTTTAACTCTAATGGTTTTCACGCCAACATTAAGTGAACGTAGACATTAAGAGATTCCTCATTCTTAATATTCTTTTAACTTAAACGATTTTCACAACAAGCATTAAGCAAACAGAAATATTAAGAGATTCCCCATTCTTAATACTCGTTTAACTTAAACGATTTTCTCAAACACGCATTAAGTAAACCGAGATATTAAAAGATTCCCCATTTTTAATACTCGTTTAACTCTAATGGTTTTCACGCCAACATTAAGTAAACGTAGACATTAAGAGATTCCCCATTCTTAATACTCGTTTAACTTAAACGATTTTCTCAAACACGCATTAAGTAAACCGAGATATTAAAAGATTCCCCATTTTTAATACTCGTTTAACTCTAATGGTTTTCACACCAACATTAAGTAAACGTAGACATTAAGAGATTCCCCATTCTTAATACTCATTTAACTTAAACGATTTTCCAAAACAACATTAAGTAAACAAGACATTAAGATATTCCCCATTCTTAATACTCATTTAACTTAAACGATTTTCCAAAACAACATTAAGTAAACCGAGATATTAAAAGATTCCCCATTTTTAATACTCGTTTAACTCTAATGGTTTTCACGCCAACATTAAGTAAACGTAGACATTAAGAGATTCCCCATTCTTAATACTCGTTTAACTCTAATGGTTTTCAAATTCCACACAAAACAACTCAAACCTATTATCAGATCCAATCTACAACTCATACCAGAACACATCAATTCATTTCTCCACAGAATCCAACAATACACACAACAAATTTCATCAGTATTAATTAAGAACACGTCAAATACGACGAACACAAATCAACACAATCCATCACTCAAACACAACAAGTTTCATTTACTCAAAATCATACATAAATGAGTTTAAATTCATTTTCCACGAAACATTCATCAATATAACCAAAACCTAACTCTAAGATTTTACCCATAAAGCCTTAGATTCATTTTCCCCCAAATCAACACTTCAACCCTAACAAATTCCTTTCCACACAACCACAGATAAGTCCCTAAATGCAAACTATAAGTTTGGAAGGAGCCCTTACCTTAACGTTAGCTTTAGCGAGCGCTTACGGTACCGCGAGTAATTCCGGTAAAATCTCCGCTCACGACGTCGCTTCCAAAGTTAGTTCACTAGTACCATATCGTGGAGGTGAGCAACTTTCCCTTCTATCACTTCTCGAAACAAAGCTTAGATCCAGAAGAGAAATGGCGTTTTGTGTTTGACGGTTTCGAAATCACCAACACCGTTTTCGAATCCGAGAAGAAGAATGAAGCTGAGAAATCCTTGTTTTGTTACCCACCAAGCCTTGGGTTTCTTTTCTTGAAGCAAAGGGAAGCAAAGAAAGCAAAAAGAGTTGAAGGGAAAAGGAAGAATGAAGAATGTATGCGCGAGGCAGGAGGAAACGATTGTTAATCCTCTGTGCCCTTTTTTCTTTCTAGCCTTTCCTTCCCATGTATGTATATATATATATATATATATATTAAACCCAAACAAATATCTAAATATTTAGATATTTTTAAAATCATCATTTCACCCACATCCCAAACTATTTTGATATAATATCTACTCTTTTTGCAACTCAATTGAAAGATAAAATTTTCGACAACCCGAGATAATGATTCACCGTACTTAATCTAATTTATTTATCGACGACTAATTTTAATCGGGCATCAACATAACTTTTTGGTCATTTAAACTCCCAAAATATTAATAACTTGGCTAAAAAGCCCCTGAGTCAATACCAAAATCCACTAAAATACATAAAGTATAATTTAAAATTATGGGTCTTACACGATATATCCATTTATTGAATGAACTAGAATGAAAAAGAAGTAAATCCAACAAAAAGAAACATATCAAAAACCAAAAAGTCCTAAAATCTAAATCAACATAGATTTTTGCACTTATGGTTGAACTACTTTAATATTAAAATATTAAAACATAACAAATATTAAAAGGAGCTACATTAATTAAGAACCAAAATGGACTAGTATAGACAAAGACCCTTACACCCTAAACGCTAAATACTAAACCTTAATCTCTTAACCTAGTAAAGACCAAAATGACCTAAAATATTAATGCATTTTGACTTTTGCACTAATTGGACGAACTACAAAGAAAAAGAACTAAAATGGACAAAAAGAAACTAAAATGGACAAAAATCAAAATGACCTAAAATCTAAATCCATTGAGACTTATGGATTTATTCGATGGACTTCATTGTTTATTGAATATATTGAGACCTCTGCACTTTACTAGAATAAGTGAGACTTATGCCCTTTACTAAAATAAGTAAGGCTTTTGGACTTATAGGTTGCAATACATTGATTAACAACTAAAATGGACAAAATAAAAACCTTAACAAAAGCTAAAATGACCTAAACTTCTAATCCTTTTAGTCTTTTGCACTTATTAGACGAACTAAATTGTTTTATAAACAAAGTGGACGAGAATAGACCTAATAAATACCAATATGACTTAAAATCAATATCCATTGAGAATTATGCACTTATTTCAGGAAATGCATTGATTTAAACAAAATGGACTGGAATAAACCTAAACTCTTAAGCCTAAACCTAAACCCGAAACCCTAAACCCTAATCCCTTAACCCTAAATCCTAAACCTTAAACCCTTAACCCTTAATCTCAAACTCTAAACCCTAAACCCTATACCCTAATCCCAAAACCAAAACCCTTAAACCCTTAACCTAGTAAAGACCATAAACGACCTAATATATTAATAAATTGAGACTTTTGCACTTATTAGGCCAACTACATTGAGATTTTTCAACTTATTGGACGAACTATAATGAATAAGAACAAAAAATGGACAAAACCCTAATCCCTTAATTTAGTAAAGACCAAAATGACATAAAATATTAATACACTGAGACTTTTGCTTTTATTGAATGAACTACAATGAATAAGAACTAAATCCGACAAAGAAACATATAAAAAACCTAAAAGTCCTAAAATCTAAATCAACTAAAATTTTTGCACTTATAGGTTGAACTACATTGA
Source organism: Cicer arietinum (assembly GCF_000331145.2). NCBI lineage: Eukaryota > Viridiplantae > Streptophyta > Magnoliopsida > Fabales > Fabaceae > Cicer > Cicer arietinum. Next base: position 25,909,121 of record NC_021164.2, on the reverse strand, counting down.
TTAACAACTAAAATGTACAATAAAAAAAACATAACAAATATTAAAATGACCTAAAAATTTTAATCGATTGAGTCTTTTGCACTTATTAGACGAACTACATTGTTTTAGAAACAAAGTGCACTAGTATACACCTAATAAATAACAAAATGACCTAAAATATATATATCCATTTAGAATTACGCACTTATATCATGAAATATATTTGTTAAAAACCCAATCCCTAAACCCTAAAATCTATATCCATTTAGAATTATGCACTTATTTCTTGAAATATATTGATTAAAACAAAAATGGACTATCATAGACCTAGATGCTTAACCCTAAACCTAAACCCTAAACCCTAAACCGTAACCCCTAAACCCTAAATCCAAAACCCTAAACCCTAAACCCTAAACCCTAATCACTATACTCTAAACCCTAAATCCTAAATCCTTAACCAAAAACCAAAAACCCTAAACCCTTAACCATAATCCCTAAACCCTAAACCCAAAACCCTAAACTCTAAACCCTAAACACTAAACCCTAAACCCTACGGTATATCCATTTATTGAATGAACTACAATGAAAAAGAACTAAATCCAACAAAAAGAAACATATCGAAAATTAAAAAGTCCTAAAATCTAAATCAACTAACATTTTTGCACTTATAGGTTGAACTACGTTAATATTTAAATATTAATGCATTTTTACTTTTGCACTAATTAGAAGAACTATAATGATGAAGACTATAATAGCCTAAAATCAAAATCCATAGAGACTTATAGATTTATTCGAAGAACTTCATTGTTTATTGAATACATTGAGACCTTTGCACTTTACCCGAATAAGTTGGACTTTTGGACTTATTAGACGAAGTAAATTGTTTTAGAAACAAAGTGGACGAGAATACACCTAATAAATAACAATATGACTTCAAATCTGTATCCATTGAAAATTATGCACTTATTTCATGAAATGCATTGATTTGAACGTAAATGGACTAGAATAGACCTAGACACTTAACCCTAAACCTAAACCCAAAACCATAAACCCTAAACCCTAATCTCTAAGACCTAAACCCTAAACCGTAAACTTTAAACCCTTAATCCTAAACCCTAAACCCTAAACCCTAAACCCTAAACCCTAAACCCTAAACCCTAAACCCTAAATCTTAAATCCTAAACCCTAAACCCTAAACCCTAAACCTTAATCCCTAAGCCCTAAATCCAAAACCCTAAACTCTTAACCCTAAACACTAAACCCTAAACCCTACAATATAAACATTTATTTAATGAACAACAATGAAAAAGAACTAAATCCAACAAAAAGAAACATATCAAAAACCAAAAAGTCCTAAAATCTAAATCAACTATCATTTTTGCACTTATAGGTTGAACTACGTTAATATTAAAATATTAAAACATAACAAATATTAAAATGAGCTACATTAATTAAGAACCAAAATAGACTAATATAGACCAAGACCCTTAGACCCTAAACGCTAAATACTAAACCTTAAACCCTAAAACCTAAAACCTATACCCTAAAATATTAATGCATTTTGACTTTTGCATTAATTAGACGAACTATAATGATGAAGAACTAAAATGGCCAAAAATCAAAATCCATAGAGACTTATAGATTTATTCGAAGAACTTCATTGTTTATTCAATACATTGAGTCCTTTGCACTTTACCCGAATAAGTGAGACTTTTGGACTTATATGTTGCACTACATTGATTAACAACTAAAATGGACAAAATAAAAACCTTAACAAAAGCCAAAATGACCTAACTTCTAATCCATTTAGTCTTTTGCACTTATTAGACGAACTAAATTGTTTTAGAAACAAAGTGGACGAGAATACACCTAATAAATAACAATATGACTTCAAATCTATATCCATTGAAAATTATGCACTTATTTCATGAAATGCATTGATTTAAACATAAATGGACTAGAATAGACCTAGACACTTAACCCTAAACCTAAACCCAAAACCATAAACCCTAAACCCTAATCTCTAAGACCTAAACCCTAAACCGTAAACTTTAAACCCTTAACCCTAGACCCTAAACCCTAAACCCTAAACCCTAAACCCTAAACCCTAAACCCTAAACCCTAAACCCTAAACCCTAAACCCTAAACCCTAAACCCTAAACCCTAAACCCTAAACCCTAAACCCTAAACCCTAAACCCTAAACCCTAAACCCTAAACCCTAAACCCTAAACCCTAAACCCTAAACCCTAAACCCTAAATCTTAAATCCTAAACCCTAAACCCTAAACCAAAAACCCTAAACCCTAAACCTTAATCCCTAAGCCCTAAATCCAAAACCCTAAACTCTTAACCCTAAACACTAAACCCTAAACCCTACAATATAAACATTTATTTAATGAACAACAATGAAAAAGAACTAAATCCAACAAAAAGAAACATATCAAAAACCAAAAAGTCCTAAAATCTAAATCAACTATCATTTTTGCACTTATAGGTTGAACTACGTTAATATTAAAATATTAAAACATAACAAATATTAAAATGAGCTACATTAATTAAGAACCAAAATAGTCTAATATAGACCAAGACCCTTACACCCAAAACGCTAAATACTAAACCTTAAACCCTAAAACCTAAAACCTATACCCTAAAATATTAATGCATTTTGACTTTTGCATTAATTAGACGAACTATAATGATGAAGAACTAAAATGGCCAAAAATCAAAATCCATAGAGACTTATAGATTTATTCGAAGAACTTCATTGTTTATTCAATACATTGAGTCCTTTGCACTTTACCCGAATAAGTGAGACTTTTGGACTTATATGTTGCACTACATTGATTAACAACTAAAATGGACAAAATAAAAACCTTAACAAAAGCCAAAATGACCTAACTTCTAATCCATTTAGTCTTTTGCACTTATTAGACGAACTAAATTGTTTTAGAAACAAAGTGGACGAGAATACACCTAATAAATAACAATATGACTTCAAATCTATATCCATTGAAAATTATGCACTTATTTCATGAAATGCATTGATTTAAACATAAATGGACTAGAATAGACCTAGACACTTAACCCTAAACCTAAACCCAAAACCATAAACCCTAAACCCTAATCTCTAAGACCTAAACCCTAAACCGTAAACTTTAAACCCTTAACCCTAGACCCTAAACCCTAAACCCTAAACCCTAAATCTTAAATCCTAAACCCTAAACCCTAAACCCTAAACCCTAAACCCTAAACCCTAAACCCTAAACCCTAAATCTTAAATCCTAAACCCTAAACCCTAAACCCTAAACCTTAATCCCTAAGCCCTAAATCCAAAACCCTAAACTCTTAACCCTAAACACTAAACCCTAAACCCTACAATATAAACATTTATTTAATGAACAACAATGAAAAAGAACTAAATCCAACAAAAAGAAACATATCAAAAACCAAAAAGTCCTAAAATCTAAATCAACTATCATTTTTGCACTTATAGGTTGAACTACGTTAATATTAAAATATTAAAACATAACAAATATTAAAATGAGCTACATTAATTAAGAACCAAAATAGTCTAATATAGACCAAGACCCTTACACCCAAAACGCTAAATACTAAACCTTAAACCCTAAAACCTAAAACCTATACCCTAAAATATTAATGCATTTTGACTTTTGCATTAATTAGACGAACTATAATGATGAAGAACTAAAATGGCCAAAAATCAAAATCCATAGAGACTTATAGATTTATTCGAAGAACTTCATTGTTTATTCAATACATTGAGACCTTTGCACTTTACCCGAATAAGTGAGACTTTTGGACTTATATGTTGCACTACATTGATTAACAACTAAAATGGACAAAATAAAAACCTTAACAAAAGCCAAAATGACCTAACTTCTAATCCATTTAGTCTTTTGCACTTATTAGACGAACTAAATTTATTTAGAAACAAAGTGGAGGAGAATACACCTAATAAATAACAATATGACATAAAATCTATATCCATTGAGAATTATGCACTTATTTCATAAAATGCGTTGATTTAAACAAAAATGGACTAGAATAGACCTAGACTCTTAACCCTAAACCTAAACCCGAAACCGTAAACCCTAAACCCTAATCCCTAAATCCTAAACCCTAAACCTTAAACCCTTAACCCTTAACCCTTAACCCTTAACCCTTAACCCTTAACCCTTAACCCTTAACCATTAACCCTAAACCATAAACCCTAAACCCTAAATCATAAACCCCAAACCAAAAACCATAAACCGTAATCCCTAAACCCTAAATCCAAAACCCTAAACACTAAATCCTAAACCCTACAATATATCCATTTATTTAATGAACTATAATGAAAAAGAACTAAATCCAACCAAAAGAAACATATCAAAAATTAAAAAGTCCTAAAATCTAAATCAACTAAGATTTTTGCACTTATAGGTTGAACTACTTTTATAGTAAAATGTTAAAAAATAACAAATATTAAAAGGACCTACATTAATAAAGTACCAAAATGGACTAATATAGACCAAGACCCTTACACCCTAAACGCTAAATACTAAACCCTAAACCCTAAAACCTAAAACCTATATCCTAATCTCTTCACCTAGTAAAGACCAAAATGACCTAAAATATTAATGCATTTTGACTTTTGCACTAATTGGACGAACTACTATGAAAAAGAACTAAAATGGACAAAAACCAAAATGACCTAATATCTAAACCCATTGAGACTTATGGCTTTATTCGACGGACTTCATTGTTTATTGAATACATTGAGACCTTTGCACTTTACTAGAATAAGTGAGACTTATTCACTTTACTAAAATAAGTGAGACTTTTGGACTTATAGGTTGCACTACATTGATTAACTACTAAAATGGACAAAATAAAAACCTTAACAAAAGCCCAAATGACCTAAACTTCTAATCCATTTATTCTTTTGCACTTATTAGACGAACCCTAAAACCTAAACCTTTAACCTTTAACCCTTAACCCAAAACCCTAAAGCCTAAAGCCTAAACCCTAAACCCTAAATCTTAAACCAAAAACCATAAACCCAAACCCCTAAACCTTAAACCCAAAACCCTAAACCCAAAACCCTAAACACTAAGCCCTAAACCCTACAATATATCCATTTATTTAATGAACTAAATGAAAAAGAACTAAATCCAACAAAAAGATACATATCAAAAACCAAAAAGTCCTAAAATCTAAATCAACTAAGATTTTTGCACTTATAGGTTGAACTACGTTGATATTAAAATGTTAAAACATAACAAATATTAAAACGACCTACATTAATTAAGAACCAAAATGGACTAATATAGACCAAGACCCGTACACCCTAAAGGCTAAATACTAAACTCTAAAACCTAAAACCTATATCCTAATCTCTTAACCTAGTAAAGACCAAAATGACCTAAAATATTAATGCATTTTGACTTTTGCAATAATTGGACGAACTACAATGAAAAAGAACAAAAATGGACAAAAAGTAACTAAAATGGATAAAAACCAAAATGACCTAAAATCTAAATCCATTAAGACTTATGGATTTATTCGATGCAATTCATTGTTTATTGAATACACATAATCCTTTGCACTTTACTAGAATAAGTGAGACTTATGCCCTTTACTAAAATAAGTGAGACTTTTGGACTTATAGGTTGCACTACATTGATTAACAACTAAAATGAACAAAATAAAAACCTTAACAAAAGCCAAAATGACCTAAACTTCTAATCCATTTAGTCTTTTGCACTTATTAGACAAACTAAATTGTTTTAGAAACAAAGTGAACGAGAATACACCTAATAAATAAAAATATGATTTAAAATCTACATCCATTGAGAATTATGCACTTATTTCATGAAAAGCATTAATTTAAACAAAAATGGACTAGAATAGACCTAGACACTTAACCCTAAACCTAAACCCAAAACCGTAAACCCTAGTCCCTAAACCCTAAACATTAAACCCTAAACCCTAAACCGTAAACCTTAAACCCTTAACCCTTCCTAAACCCTAACCCCTAAACCCTAAACCCTAAACCCTAAACCCTAAACCCTAAACCCTAAACCCTAAACCCTAAACCCTAAACCCTAAACCCTAAACCCTAAACCCTAAACCCTAAACCCTTAACCCTTAACCCTAAACCCTAAACCCTAATCCCTAAACCCTAAACCCTAAACCCTAAACCTAAACCAAAAACCGTAAACCCTAGTCCCTAAACCCTAAACATTAAACCCTAAACCCTAAACCCTAAACCGTAAACCTTAAACCCTAAACCCTAAACCCTAAACCGTAAACCCTAAACCCTAAACCCTAAACCTTAAACCCTTAACCCTTAACCCTAAACCCTAATCCCTAAACCCTAAACCTTAAACCGTAAACCCTAAACCCTAAATCCTAAACCTTAAACCCTAAACCCTAAACCCTAAACCTTAAACCCTTAACCCTAAACTCTAAACCCTAAACCCTAAATTCTAAACCCTAAACCCTAAATTCTAAATCCTAAACCCTAAACCAAAAACCATAAACCCTAAACCCTAAACCTTAATCCCTAAACCCTAAATCCAAAACCCTAAACTCTAAACCCTAAACCCTACAATATAACCATTTATTTAATGAACTACAATGAAAAAGAACTAAATCCAACAAAAAGAAACATATCAAAAACCAAAAAGTCCTAAAATATAAATCACTAAGATTTTTGCACTTATAGGTTGAATTACGTTGATAGTAAAATGTTAAAACATAACAAATATTAAAACGACCTACATTAATTAAAAACAAAAATGGACTAATATAGACCAAGACCCTTACACCCTAAACGCTAGATACTAAACCCTAAACCCTAAAACCTAAAACCTATATCCTAGTCTCTTAACCTAGTAAAGACCAAAATGACTTAAAATATTAATGCATTTTGACTTTTGCACTAATTGGACGAACTACAATGAAGAAGAACTAAAATGGACAAAAAGAAACTAAAATGGACAAAAACCAAAATGACCTAAAATATAAATCCATTGAGACTTCTAGATTTATTCGACGGACTTCATTGTTTATTGAATACATTGAGACCTTTGCACTTTACTTGAATAAGTGAGACTTAAGCACATTACTAAAATAAGTGAGACTTATGGACTTATAGTTTGCACTACATTGATTAACAAATAAAAAGGACAAAATGAAAACCTTAACAAAAGCCAAAATGACCTAAATGTCTAATCCATTTAGTCTTTTGCACTTATTAGACGAACTAAATTGTTTTAGATGCAAAGTGGATGAGAATACACCTAATAAAGAACAATATGACTTAAAATCTATGTCCATTGAGAATTATGCACTTATTTCACGGAATTCACTGATTTAAACAAAAATGGACTAGAATAGACCTAGACTCTTAACCCTAAACCTAAACCCGAAACCCTAAACCCTAATCCCTAAACCCTAAACCCTAAACCCTAAACCCGAAACCCTAAACCCTAAACCCTAAACCCTAAACCCTAAACCCTAAACCCTAAACCCTAAACCCTAAACCAAAAACCCTAACCCCTAAACCCTAAACCCTAAACCCTACAATATATCCATTTATTTAATGAACTAAATGAAAAAGAACTAAATGCAACAAAAAGATACATATCAAAAACCAAAAAGTCCTAAAATCTAAATCAACTAAGATTTTTGCACTTATAGGTTGAACTACGTTGATACTCAAATGTTAAAACATAACAAATATTAAAACAACCTACATTAATTAAGAACCAAAATGGACTAATATAGACCAAGACCCTTACACCCTAAACGCTAAATACTAAACTCTAAAACCTAAAACCTATATCCTAATCTCTTAACCTAGTAAAGACCAAAATGACTTACAATATTAATGCATTTTGACTTTTGCAATAATTGGACGAATTACAATGAAAAAGAACAAAAATGGACAAAAATTAACTAAAATGGATAAAAACCAAAATGACCTATAATCTAAAGCCATTGAGAGTTATGGATTTATTCGACAGACTTCATAGTTTATTGAATACATTGAGACCTTTGCACTTTACTAGAATAAGTGAGACTTATGCACTTTACTAAAATAAGTGAGACTTTTGGACTTAAAGGTTGCACTACATTGATTAACAACTAAAATGGACAGTATAAAAACCTTAACAAAAGAAAAAATGATCTAAACATCTAATCCATTTAGTCTTTTGCACTTATTAGACGAACTAAATTGTTTTAGAAATAATGTGGACGAGAATACACGTAATAAATAAAAATATGACTTAAAATCTATATCCATTGAGAATTATGCACTTATTTCATGAAATGCATTGATTTAAACAAAAATGGATTAGAATAGACCTAGACTCTTAACCCTAAACCTAAACCTGAAACCCTAAACCATAAACCCTAAACCCTAAACCTTAAACCTATAACCCTTAACCCTAAACCCTAAACCGTAAACCATAAACCCTAAACATTAAACCCTAAACCAAAAACCAAAAACCTTAACCCCTAAACCTTAATCCCTAAACCCTAAAACCAAAACCCTAAACTCTAAACCCTAAACACTAAACCCTAAACCCTACAATATATCCATTTATTTAATGAACTAAATGAAAAAAGAACTAAGCGCAACAAAAAGATACATATCAAAAACCAAAAAGTCCTAAAATCTAAATCAACTAAGATTTTTGCACTTATAGGTTGAACTACGTTGATATTAAAATGTTAAAACATAACAAATATTAAAACGACCTACATTAATTATGAACCAAAATGGACTATTATAGACCAAGACCCTTACACCCTAAACGCTAAATACTAAACTCTAAAACCTAAAACCTATATCCTAATCTCTTAACCTAGTAAAGACCAAAATGACATAAAATATTAATGCATTTTGACTTTTGCATAATTGGACGAACCACAATGAAAAAGAACTAAAATGGACAAAAATTAACTAAATTGGATAAAAACCAAAATGACCTAAAATCTAAATCCATTGAGACTTATGGATTTATTCGACGAACTTCATTATTTATTGAATACATTGAGACCTTTGCACTTTACTAGAATAAGTGAGACTTATGCCCTTTACTAAAATAAGTGAGACTTATGGACTTATAGGTTGCACTACATTGATTAACAACTAAAATAGACAAAATGAAAACCTTTACAAAAGCCAAAATGACCTAAACTTCTAATCCATTTAGTCTTTTGCACTTATTAGACGAACTAAATTGTTTTAGAAGCAAAGTGGACGAGAATACACCTAATAAATAACAATATGACTTAAAATCTATATCCATTGAGAATTATGCACTTATTTCACGGAATGCACTGATTTAAACAAAAATGGACTAGAATAGACCTAGACCCTTAACCCTAAACCTAAACCTGAAACCCTAAACCCTAATTCCTAAACCCTAAACCTTAAACGCTAAACCCTAAACCCTAAACCTTAAACCTATAACGCTTCACCCTAAACCCTAAACCCTAAACCATAAACCCTAAACATTAAACCCTAAACCAAAAACCAAAAACAAAAACCATAAACCCTAACCCCTAAACCTTAATCCCTAAACCCTAAAACCAAAACCCTAAACTCTAAACCCTAAACACTAAACCCTAAATCCTACAATATATCCATTTATTTAATGAACTAAATGAAAAAGAACTAAATGCAACAAAAAGATACATATCAAAAACCAAAAAGTCATAAAATCTAAATCAACTAAGATTTTTGCACTTATAGGTTGAACTACGTTGATATTAAAATGTTAAAACATAACAAATATTAAAACGACCTAAATTAATTAAGAACCAAAATGGACTAATATAGACCAAGACCCTTACACCCTAAAAGCTAAATACTAAACTCTAAAACCTAAAACCTATATCCTAATCTCTTTACCTAGTAAAGACCAAAATGACCTAAAATATTAATGCATTTTGACTGTTGCAATAATTGGACGAACTACAATGAAAAAGAACTAAAATTGACAAAAAGTAACTAAAATGGATAAAAACCAAAATGACCTAAAATCTAAAGCATTGAGACTTATGGATTTATTCGACAGACTTCATAGTTTATTGAATACATTGAGACCTTTGCACTTTACTAGAATAAGTGAGACTAATGCACTTTACTAAAATAAGTGAGACTTTTGGACTTATTGGTTGCACTACATTGATTAACAACTAAAATGGACAGAATAAAAACCTTAACAAAAGAAAAAATGATCTAAACTTCTAATCCATTTAGTCTTTTGCACTTATTAGACGAACTAAATTGTTTTAGAAATAATGTGGACGTGAATACACGTAATAAATAAAAATATGACTTAAAATCTATATCCATTGAGAATTATGCACTTATTGCATGAAATGCATTGATTTAAACAAAAACGGATTAGAATAGACCTAGACTCTTAACCCGAAACCTAAACCTGAAACCCTAAACCCTAATCCCTAAACCCTAAACCCTAAACCTTAAACCTATAACCCTTAACCCCAAACCCTAAACCCTAAACATTAAACCCTAAACCAAAAACCATAAACCCTAACCCCTAAACCTTAATCCCTAAACCCTAAAACCAAAACTCTAAACTCTAAACCCTAAACACTAAATCCTAAACCCTACAATATATCCATTTATTTAATGAACTAAATGAAAAAGAACTAAATGCAACAAAAAGATACATATCAAAAACCAAAAAGTCCTAAAATCTAAATCAACAAAGATTTTTGCACTTATAGGTTGAACTACGTTGATATTAAAATGTTAAAACATAACAAATATTAAAACAACCTACATTAATTAAGAACCAAAATGGACTAATATAGACTAAGACCCTTACACCCTAAACGCTAAATACTAAACCCTAAAACCTAAAACCTACATCCTAATCTCTTAACCTAGTAAAGACCAAAATGACCTAAAATATTAATGCATTTTGACTTTTGCACTAATTGCAAGAACTACAATGAAAAAGAACTAAAATGGACAAAAAGAAACTAAAATGGACAAAAACCAAAATGACCTAAAATCTAAATCCATAGAGACTTATGGATTTCTTCGAAGCACTTCATTGTTTATTGAATACATTGAGACCTTTGCACTTTACTAGAATAAGTGAGACTTATGCACTTTACTAAAATAAGTGAGACTTTTGGATTTATAAATTTGCACTACATTGATAAAGCCAAAATGACCTAAACTTCTAATCCATTTCGTCTTTTGCACTTATTAGACGAACTAAATTGTTTTAGAAACAAAGTGGACGAGAATACACCTAATAAATAACTATATGACTTAAAATATATATCCATTGAGTATTACGCACTGACTTCATGAAATGCATTAATTTAAACAAAAATGGATTAGAATAGACCTAGATTCTTAACCCTAAACCTAAACCCGAAACCCTAAACCCTAAACCCTAATCCCTAAACCCTAAACCCTAAATCTTAAATCCTAAACCCTAAACACTAAACCTTAAACCCTTAACCCTAAACCTTAAACCCTAAACCTTAAACCCTAAACCCTAAACCCTAATCCCTTAACCCTAAACCCTAAACCCTAAATCCTAAACTGTAAATCAAAAACCATAAACCATAAACCATAAACCCTAAACCCTAAACCTTAATCCCTAAACCCTAAATCCAAAATCCTTAAACTCTAAACCCTAAACACTAAACCCTAAACCCCACAATATATCTATTTATTTAATGAACTACAATTAGAAAGAACTAAATCCAACAAAAAGAAACATATCAAAAACCCAAAAATCCTAAAATCTATATCAACTAAGATTTTTGCACTTATAGGTTGAACTACGTTGATACTCAAATGTTAAAACATAACAAATATTAAAACGACCTAAATTAATTAAGAACCAAAATGGACTAATATAGACCAAGACCCTTACACCCTAAACGCTAAATACTAAACCCTAAAACCTAAAACCTATATCCTAGTCTCTTAACCTAGTAAAGACCAAAATGACCTAAAATATTAATGCATTTTGACTTTTGCACTTATTGGACGAACTACAATGAAGAAGAACTAAAATGGACAAAAACCAAAATGACCTAAAATCTAAAGCCATTTAGACTTATGGATTTATTCGACAGACTTCATTGTTTATTGAATACATCGAGACCTTTGCACTTTACTAGAATAAGTAAGACTTATGCACTTTTGGACTTATAGATTGTACTACATTGATTAACAACTGAAATGGACAAAATAAAAACCATAACAAAAGCCAAAATGACCTAAATTTCTAATCCATTTCATCTTTTGCACTTATTAGACGAACTAAATTGTTTTAGAAACAAAGTGGACGAGAATACACCTCATAAATAACAATATGACTTAAAATCAATATCCATTGAGTATTATGCACTTATTTCACGAAATGCATTGATTTAAACAAAAATGTATTAGAATAGACCTAGACTCCTAATTCTAAACCTAAACCCGGAACCCTAAACCCTAATCCCTAAACCCTAAATCTTAAATCCTGAACCCTAAACCCTAAACCTTAAACCCTTAACCCTAAACCTTAAACCCTAAATCTTAAACCCTAAACCTTAAACCCTAAACCCTAAACCAAAAACCATAAACCCTAAACCCTAAACCCTAAACCTTAATCCCTAAACCCTAAACCCAAAACCCTAGACTCTAAACCCTAAACACTAAACCCTAAACCCTACAATATATCTATTTATTTAATGAACTACAATGAAAAAGAACTAAATCTGATAGCGTTTCAGCAAGTGTACTGAATCGTTGCAATTAATAATAAAATGGTAGTACCGAGTGTCGAACTCAAGGATTGCGTTTTACTATTGAATTATATTTAGTTACTAAAATTGAACAAAAGGTTCCCCATTTGATTGAAATAATATTTAAAATTGACAGCAGTAGTAAAATTGATCCTTTATAAATTGAGAAAAATGTCAGGGATGAGTTTCACTTCGAATCCAACCTTGGTGTCTAATTTGATCCTAATTATTGAATTCCTTTATTGAATTATTACCGAATTCTCTTTATTATTCTAGCCCTAATGTCTTAGTGACAGAACCTTTAATTCCAAAGTAACCCCTAATTCCTTAGTAGATTTAAGATTAGAACTAAGCATTACCGTATAGAAATTCTCTTGTAAATTATTGCTTTGCAACTAATTTAATTGGTTTAATGACCTGCACCTATCTCTAGACTACAAATTCATGAATTTCTCATCTTAAGCATTCGTAAAGTTCACCTAAAGAGAAAAATAATTCAATAAACTCATTCATATAAATAGAAATCAAATCATAAAAATAAGGGTTTCATCTTGTTACACTCATCCCTAACAAATAGGGTTTAGTTACTCATGACAGGGACAAAAGAGATAGAGATTAGAGAAGAATTACAAGAAGGATTCATGAATGATTCTTGATAAAACTGCTCCAATGATGTTAGAAACGGCCGTCTTTGAGTTTCTATGCTAGGGCACAAGTCTCCCAACTTCCCAATAGTGAAAAAGATCCCTAAAACATTAAAAATCTGCGTTTTTATGGTTTATGGTGCGAGTCGCGCGCGTTGACATAACTGAAACACGAGAAATGCGCTCCAGGTGCGCAGGGCGCGCTCCAGGCGCACAGCATCTGTTGTCTGATGTATTTTGCATGTTTCTCATCTTTTGCGTCTGAATAAATGCACACTTAAATTCAATTTCTCAAATTACATCAAACTCAAATTTCAAAGTTCTTGCTACTGCAAAACATTCATCATGCTCTATGGTTGTTTTCAAAAATACAGACAACAAGATTTGTACACCTTGGCATTCATTCATCAAATTCAACTCTCTCTTCACACAATCTCACCAAAATTTCTCTCAAGTGTTTAGAAAGGTTTATGAATTTATCACTCAAATCCTAGAACATGCATCACGCTACCATAGGCTTGGAAAAATTCTAGTTAGCAATCACAATGCAGTAAACACATACATTTTTGGAGGACTTTCGGGTTGTAATGGGGCTTAGGTAAGGGTAGGACATTTTAGGATAGTAGGCTTTACCACTTGGAGTTAGGCATACATTTTCCAGATTATTCTACCATTTTTTTTTCTTCACCTTTTCATTATGGAGATTCTCAGACATTGGCAGAAGAACCAAAAAGATATATTTTGTTTTTGTTTTTGTTTTTGTTTTTTCTTCTTTCTTCTTTCATTTTATTTTTCTTCTTTTTATTTTTTATTTTTATTTTTTCTTTTTCTGAGAATCACCACCCCAAACTTAGAAAGTTGCTATTCCATGAGCAACCCCAAACTTAGAATTTTATCAAGACAAGAATATTTTTCTACCTAACTCCAAGTAAGGTGATTTAATTAAAGTCATGTATTTTGCTTGTAATGTGGCTAGTAACCGAAATAAAAGGGCAATGCTCAAAGGGGCTAGCAATGGGTAAAATTTTCATAGGGTAGTTAGAAAGGCTCAAACGACCAATAAAATTGCCTCAATGTGTGCATAAATTACAAGTGATGCAAGTCAGAATTAGTGCAAGTTCTAGAGGGATAACACATGTCTGGATAATCACACAACAAAGAATTTAAGTGTTTAGGCACAAAAGCTCACAGCTAGGATAATAAGAGAGAGTATGAACAATCAAAATTGTATTTTTGAAATCACACAACATGCTTTTGAAAAGTTAAAATTGTATTTTTGAAAAATTGATGGCATATTAGCCTTCTACAACCATTTAGTAATCAAGAATGCATGCATTAGGAAGGCTTGTCGGCTTGAGCAATAACAGAATCTAAGAAATGAAATTTAACTTGCAAAATCACAAACAGAAATTTTAAGATTAAGTGCAAGTCAGTACGACTGTTTCATCATAGTACACATTTAGTGAAAGGAAAAAAAAAAAGAACATAAATATAAGAAAGTCACAATACACTGACATTAAACAAAGAAAACGAGAAAACGGAAAGAAACAGGACAACAAAATGAAAAAAAAGGAATCAAAACTTCTCTCAGTTTAGTAGTTCAAGGATTCTCGTTTAGATCATCCGCTCCTGTTCCGCTATGGTCGCCAGTATACTGGTAAGGTGCAAATAAATTAGCATAAAACATGCCTCCTGGTGTCTGGAAAAACGCTTTAGGCACACGTTGTGTCATTTGGAGCTGTACGATCGCTTCTCAACGCATCTTTTTGATTCCTTGCTCATACCAAACATCAAAACTAAGAGAACTAGAAATTAGAGACTAAAATTGGAACTAAATGGAGTAAAATAAATCTAAAATGCAATAAATAAATACGGTGCAAAGGATATAAAATTGGGTTGCCTCCCAATAAGCGCTCGTTTAGTGTCTTGAGCTTGACGTCTCAACTACTGTCAAGGTGGCATATATGACAGGAAGAACACATCATCCTTCCAGCCGATGGCGTATCTTTCTTTTTCTCTATATATTCATCTTCATTCCTTTTCAACCCCTCCCATGTAGTAGGGAAACGGGGGGAGTAAGATGATGATGCTTCTGACATGGCTAAAACCTCTTTCACCTTCGGATCTTTACTTTCTTTAACAACATCTTGGGGTAGGCATAGCACTCTTTCTATTGGCATAATGTGTCCTTGATGTTCACCTTCTTCATCGACTATTGAATTAAAAATCTCAATTCGGTTGCACCCTTCTCTTTCAGTTGAATGCTCCATGGCTTTTAAAATATTGAATGTAACTGTTTCCTCATTTACCTTACAGGTTAAGGTGCCATCTGCTACATCAGTCATAGCTCGCCCTGTTGCTAAGAACGGTCTCCCCAAAATCAAAGGAATGTCATTGTCTTCCTCCATGTCTAGTACCACGAAATCCACTGGAAAAATCAACTTATCCACTTTAACCAACACATCTTCCACCACTCCATAGGGGTATTTCATTGAGCGATCCGCAAATTGTAGCATCAGCTGTGTGTCTTTGACTTTTCTAATGCCCAGTTTTTTGTATATGGAAAGGGGCATAAGACTTACACTAGCCCCAAGATCACACAGAGCCTTCCCAAAAGTTCTATTTCCAATGGCACATGGGATTGAGAAGCTTCCAGGATCCTTGAGCTTCGGTGGAATTTTTCTCTATAGTATAGCACTACATGCTTCGGTTAGCATAACTGTTTCACCGCCGATTTTTCTTTTCTTCGATAGAGTCTCCTTCATGAACTTGGCGTATGTTGGCATCTGTTCTAGTGCCTCTGCAAAAGGAATGTTAATTTGTAATTTTTTAAAAACATCAAGGAACTTACCGAATTGTTTTTATGTTTCTTCCTTTTTTAACCTTTGAGGAAACGGAAGTCGAATTTCTGGTTTTGGCAGTGGTTCCCTTTTTTGTACCACATGTTCTCCCTCCTTTTCAAGAGTGGTGTGCTCTTCCACTAAGGTCGGTGTGACTGTTTCTTCTGAGTGGGTCGAGCTTGAAGTGCTTACACTTTGTTTGACTTTAAGTGGTACTTGTTCACTTACCTTGCCACTCCTTGTTGTCACGGCATTGACATAATTTCGTGGATTCGTAACTGTGTCACTAGGCAAATGTCCAGTCGTTCTTTGTGCCATTTGTTGAGCAAGTTGACCCACTTGAGTTTCCAGATTCTTTATGGATGCAGAGTGATTTTTCTGGATGGCTCTTGACTCTTCAATGAAAGAATTTGTGATTGTCACTAATTTCTCCATGGCACTCTCCCAAACAACCTTTCTAGGTGGAAATTGGTTCGTTTGAGCTTCTTGTTGACCCTGAGAACCACCTTGCTGATCTCTCCAGGAAAAATTTGGATGATTTCTCCAACCAGGATTGTACGTATTAGAGTAGGGGTTATTCTGCCTCCCATTATTACCAACAAGATTCACCTGTTCTAGTTCTTCTAACTCATTGTCATCCCGTGTTTCGCAGGCTCCAGTTTTATGTGCTCCTCCACAAAGATTACAGCTAGTCTGCCTTCTTCTATCTGTTTTGAGAATGACCTGCTTGGGACCAATCCATCCATAACATTCAACTCCAATACACCACTTGTTGATCCACCACCTCTGTCATACAACATCATTTGTTCATTTGATGCCATGATCTCGATAATCTTCCGTGCTTCTGTTGCAGTCTTGTAATTCAAAGAACCACCTGTCGTGGCATCCAACATAATTCTAGTGCTTGGTCTCAAACCATTGCAGAATATTTGCATTTGGCTTGGTCTCAAACCATTGCAGAATATTTGCATTTGGGCAGTGTCGTCATAAGCATGATTAGGACATCCTGCAAGTAAGTTTCTGAATCTCCTGTAAGTGTCACGGAGAGATTCTCCCTCCTTCTGTTTGTAAATGGAAATCTCTTGCCTTTTTCTAACAAACATAGCTGGGGGAAAGTACTGTTCCAAGAACTTATCTTCAAGATCATCCCATGTGGTGATGCTGTTAGCAGGAAAGGAATTAAGCTACTCTTTAGCATCTTCCGTTAATGAAAATGGGAACAATTTCATTCTCTTGCCTTCCTCAAACAAACCGTCCACCTTCACTGTTTCACATAATTCAAAGAAATTTGTGAGATTTCTATTGGCGTCTTCGTTATGTCTACTGGAAAAATGAATCTCCTTCAACTCTCGGTATAGAGCAGGAGTTATTTCAAACTTATTGACTGTAACCGGTTGGTGATGAATGGGTAATCGAGCACGATTTCTAATTCGATTCCCATATTCTCCGAGAGTACGTTCTGGTGGTGGTGAGTCGGCCATTTCAGTAAATATGACACAATCACCCAAAACCTCTTTTTCCACTACTAAAAGTCTTCCCCTTTGTCTCCTTTCTCGAGCTGCCTTTCTATGTGCTTTCGCTGCTTTTTCAATTTTTGGATCAAAGATAAGTTCAGCTGAGGACTGGCCTCGCATACAAGGTTAGACAAATTGTGAGTACTGAAGAGTTAAAAAAAGATAAATAATTAAGTGAAAATAAGAGAGTTTTAAACCAATTTTTTTTAAAAAAAATTAGAAATAAAATAAAAGAAGAAATTTTATTGCAGAGCAAAAAATTTCAATTCAGTAAATAAATTAAGTTCAATACTGATATGGCAATTCCCGGCAACGGCGCCAAAAACTTGATAGCGTTTCAGCAAGTGTACTGAATCGTTGCAAGTAATAAAAAAACGGTAGTACCGAGTGTCGAACTCAAGGATTGCGTTTTACTATTGAATTATATTTAGTTTCTAAAATTGAACAAAAAGTTCCCCAGTTGATTGAAATAATATTTAAAATTGACAGCAGTAGTAAAATTGATCCTTTATAAATTGAGAAAAATGTCAGGGTTGAGTTTCACTTCGAATCCAACCTTGGTGTCTAATTTGATCCTAGTTATTGAATTCCTTTATTGAATTATTACCGAATTATCTTTATTATTCTTGCCCTAATGTCTTAGTGACAGAACCTTTAATTCCAAAGTAACCCCTAATTCCTTAGTAGATTTAAGATTAGAACTAAGCATTACCGTATAGAAATTCTCTTGTAAATTATTGCTTTGCAACTAATTTAATTGGTTTCAGGACCTACAAATTCATGAATTTCTCATCTCAAGCATTCGTAAAGTCCACTTCCGTTTCAAAATACAAATCGTAGAACATTTTAATGTTGATCAAGCAATAAAAAGCATTAAGAACAGAGATGAGAAAAATAATTCAATAAACTCATTCATATAAATAGAAATCAAATCATAAAAATAAGGGTTTCATCTTGTTACACTCATCCCTAACAAATAGGGTTTAGTTACTCATGACAGAGATAAAAGAGATAGAGATTAGAGAAGAATTACAAGAAGGATTCATGAATGATTCTTGATAAAACTGCGCCAATGATGTTAGAAACGATCGTCTTTGAGTTTCTATGCTAGGGAACAAGTCTCCCAACTTCCCAATAGTGAAAAAGATCCCTAAAACAGTAAAAATATGCGTTTTTGTGGTTGCTGGTGCGCGTTGACAGAACTGAAACACGAGAAATGCGCTCCAGGCGTACAACATCTGGTGTCTGATGGATTTTGCATTTTTCTCATCTTTTGCGTCTGAATGTGGTCCCGGTGTCTTCATGAACGTTGTAGATATGGATCTTTGCTTTCATTAGCACATGGAGTGACACTAATTGGACATCTAGAACTCCAGATATGGCTATATCATGTTGATTTTTCACAAAAATTCAGCACTGCACTAAAACAAAACGCAATGTAAAATTACGACAAATTCCTACTTAATCAACGAAATAAAAACAAAAAAACATTTTATTAACTCAAAGAACAAAAATCAACAAAATGTATCAAATAAATCCTTAATTTAACGGATGATTAAGGATAAATAAGACTAAAACAGTGGGAAAATATGCATATGATGAAGAGTCATCAAAATCCAACAAAAAGAAACATATCAAAAACCAAAAAGTCCTAAAATCTAAATCAACTAAAATTTTTGCACTTATAGGTTGAACTACGTTGATACTCAAATGTTTAAACATGACAAACATTAAAACGACCTAAATTAATTAAGAATCCAAATGGACTAATATAGACCAAGACCCTTACACGCTAAACACTAAATACTAAACCCTAAACCCTAAAACCTAAAACCTATATCCTAGTCTCTTAACCTAGTAAAGACCAAAATTACCTAAAATATTAATGAATTTTGACTTTTGCACTTACAATGAAGAAGAACTAAAATGGACAAAAAGAAACTAAAATGGACAAAAACCAAAATGACCTAAAATCTAAAGCCATTGAGACTTATGGATTTATTCGACAAACTTCATTGTTTATTGAATACATTGAGACCTTTGCACTTTACTAGAATAAGTGAGACTTATGCACTTTTCTAAAATAAGTTAGACTTTTGGACTTATAGATTGCACTACATTGATTAACAACTGAAATGGACAAAATAAAAACCATAACAAAAGCCAAAATGACCTAAACTTCAAATCCATTTCATCTTTTGCACTTATTAGACAAACTAAATTGTTTTAGAAACAAAGTGGACGAGAATACACCTAATAAATAACAATATGACTTAAAATCAATATCCATTGAGTATTACGCACTTATTTCATGAAATGCATTGATTTAAACAAAAATGGATTAGAATAGACCTAGACTCTTAACCCTAAACCGAAACCCGGATCCCTAAACCCTAAACCCTAAACCCTAAACCCTAAACCTTAAACCCTTAACCCTAAACCTTAAACCCTAAACCTTAAACCCTAAACCCTAAACCTTAAACCCTAAACCCTAAATCATAAATCCTAAACCCTAAACCAAAAACCATAAACCCTAAACCCTAAACTTTAATCCCTAAACCCTAAATCCAAAACCCTAAACTCTAAACCCTAAACACTAAACCCTAAACCCTACAATATATCTATTTATTTAATGAACTACAATGAAAAAGAACTAAATCCAACAAAAAGAAACATATCAAAAACCAAAAAGTCCTAAAATCTATATCAACTAAGATTTTTGCACTTATAGGTTGAACTACGTTGATACTCAAATGTTAAAACATAACAAATATTAAAACGACCTAAATTAATTAAGAACCAAAATGGACTAATATAGACCAAGACCTAATCTCTTAACCTAGTAAAGACCAAAATGACCTAAAATATTAATGCATTTTGACTTTTGCACTAATTGGAAGAACTACAATGAAAAAGAACTAAAATGGACAAAAAGAAACTAAAATGGACAAAAACCAAAATGACCTAAAATCTAAATCCATTGAGACTTATGGATTTATTCGACAGACTTCATTGTTTATTGAATACATTGAGACCTTTTCACTTTACTAGAATAAGTGAGACTTATGCACTTTACTAAAATAAGTGAGACTTTTGGACTTATAGGTTGCCACTACAAGAAAAACTGTTATTACCTACGGCAAATTTTATCTTTACCCAGGGACTGTCCATAGGTAACGTAAAATTACCTACGGACACGAGTTCCTAACTTAATCGTTCGTAGGAAAATATTTACCGACGGACATGCTGTGGGACACACTTACTTACGTATTGTCCGTGGTTAATATGACCCATTGAGTGTCCGTGGGTAACGTTACTCATAGATTTGCCGTAGATAAAAATAGTAGATAGTTATCGACGGAAAAGTCGTAAGTTACATTACCCACGGATCATCTGTGACAAAGTCTACTATTTTATATTTGATATTGATAATTTTATCCATGAATTCTCCGTGGGTAATGAAAAAATGATTTTAATTCTATTTTTGTTTTTTAACAGTTTCCTGTATTTTTTAATATATATTTAAAATTAATTGTAAGCATATTAAAAAATTGAAATATTATGTAAATAGTGTTTTCAAATTACACCTCCTGACTGCCACAAGTTTCAAAATAAGGGCAACTAGCACTACCATAAGTTTCTCCCATCCAAGTTTCAAAATACACATAACCAAAATACACATTGTCACTACTACAACTTGCACTACCACTACACATAACCATAAGTTTCAAAATACACATTTTCACTACCATAAGTTTAAAAGTACTACTATATGAAACTAACAATGAAATGAGTACTACTCATCGTCGTCATCATCGTTAGACTCATCCTCGTCATAATCTGGATGACGACGACGACGGGATGACTCAGCCTGTATGGAAGCAACACTTTTTGCCAATGGTGCTAGCTGTATCTGGAGCTCTTTAGTGCGTTGCTCATCCTCTTGTCGATGTTGCTCTGCTTTCCATAGCTCCTCTCGCGCCTCTCGTGCCTCGTGTTCTGCCGCTTTTGCTCGCTCCTCAAATGATGCTATCTGTGCAACTATCTCGGTAGAGTGTTGAGACAAGACATTGACACAACCTCTAGATGGACGAGAATCTAGGACTAGACTTGCGACACCTGGTCTATAAAGTGAGGATCTATCTCCAGCACCATAGATCCTCCCTTTATTCTTCCCCCCAACAGATTGGACCCACATGTCTAAGCGAGCTTCCGCATTAACCACTTGGCTACAACTACTAGACGCTTCCCCATTTTTGGAAGCTTGTTGCAACTTACCTTGAAATGTTTCCTACTCAAATAGAAAATGATTTAACATAATCAAATTACTTTTCCAAGAAATACAAATGAAAGAATGAATGAATGATTTAATATTTCTTACATATGTTTTTTTTGCTCTTTCATCAATCCAAGAGTTGTCCTTCTTCTTAGTGTGAGTTTTTAAAAAGACCTCATCCAATGTGGGGTCTCTACCTAACTCTTCAGCCTTACAAAAAATAAAAAACAATGTAACACCATGATTTTCAAAGCGAGGGTGTATTTACAAGCAGCGGGAAAGTTTCTTCAAATAATTGAGTCATTATAATTGAGTCATTATAATTGAGTCATTATAATTTACAAGCAGCGGGAAAGTTTCTTCAAATATAAATCCAAAGTATTTACACAACAACAAATGGTACATGGAACCCATTCAAATAAGATGTCAAACTGACAATATTAGTATAAGTACAGTTTTCCAAATTAAAATACTCCAACCCAAAAAGAAGGACGTCTAGTCCCTATACATCAACCTAATCTGATCATCCTACCAAAAAACTATACACCCTGAGTGATCTCCACGAGCCCCGTGAGATCCTCCTAACGTAGCTCCAGTCAAGCATTCCCATCCGTAGGGTACGAACCGGTAAGATCGTCCTGGCTCTCATCTGAGGGCAAAGCCCAGATTTCCACAATAGTTGTAAAGGGTCACCAACCGAAATTAACAGATAACATATAACATTTAAGTTTTAAATGCACAAAATAACCTTTCAACTAAGCATGCACCTTAAAATGATTTTCCATATGCTAAAAGTTCATATAATCCTTGCCAATTAAAAATGAAATCAAAATAAAGTTCTCAATCCCTCAAGTAATACATAACTGACCAAAGCATTGATAAATCAATTGAGCAATCGATTATCTAACTCAAAATAAGGATTTCTACTGAGCCAATCGATTGCCAAATCGATTTGGTCAGTTCTGCTGAGTCCCTATGTGGCACACGGGATTGAGAAGCTTCCAGGATCCTTGAGCTTCAGTGGAAGTTTTCTCTATAGTATAGCACTACATGCTTCGGTTAGCATCACTGTTTCAGCTCCGATTTTTCTTTTCTTCGATAGAGTCTCCTTCATGAACTTGGCGTATGTTGGCATCTGTTCTAGTGCCTCTGCAAAAGGAATGTTAATGTGTAATTTTTTAAAAACATCAAGGAACTTACCGAATTGTTTTTCTGTTTCTTCCTTTTTTAACCTTTGAGGAAACAGAAGTCGAATTTCTGGTTTTGGCAGTGGTTCCCTTTTTTGTACCACATGTTCTTCCTCCTTTTCAAGAGTGGTGTGCTCTTCCACTAAGGTCGGTGTGACTGTTTCTTCTGAGTGGGTCGAGCTTGAAGTGCTTACACTTCGTTTGACTTTAAGTGGTACTTGTTCACTTACCTTGTCACTCCTTGTTGTCACGACATTGACATAATTTCGTGGATTCGTAACTCTGTCACTAGGCAAATTTCCAGTCGTTCTTTGTGCTATTTGTTGAGCAAGTTGACCCACTTGAGTTTCCAGATTCTTTATGGATGCAGAGTGATTTTTCTGGATGGCTCTTGACTCTTCAATGAAAGAATTCGTGGTTGTCACTAATTTCTCCATGGCAATTGGTTCGTTTGAGCTTCTTGTTGACCCTGAGAACCACCTTGTTGATCTCTCCAGGAAATATTTGGATGATTTCTCCAACCAGGATTGTACGTATTAGAGTAGGGGTTATTCTACCTCCCATTATTACCAACAAGATTCACCTGTTCTAGTTCTTCTAACTCATTGTCATCCCGTGTTTCGCAGGCTCCAGTTTTATGTGCTCCTCCACAAAGATTACAGCTAGTCTGCCTTAGTAATTTGACAGGGGCTACCGAGGGTTGTATATTTAGAGCTGCTTTTCCTTTCTTAATCTCAGTGGCAATAACATCTTCTATATGTTTTGAGAATGACCTGCTTGGGACCAATCCATCCACAACATTCAACTCCAATACACCACTTGTTGATCCACCACCTCTGTCATACAGCATCATTTGTTCATTTGATGCCATGATCTCAATAATCTTCCGTGCTTCTGTTGCAGTCTTGTAATTCAAAGAACCACCTGTCGTGGCATCCAACATAATTCTAGTGCTCGGTCTCAAACCATTGCAGAATATTTGCATTTGGGCAGTGTCGTCATAAGCATGATTAGGACATCTTGCAAGTAAGTTTTTGAATCTCCTGTAAGTGTCACGGAGATATTCTCCCTCCATCTGTTTGTAACTGGAAATCTCTTGCCTTTTTCTAACAAACATAGCTGGGGGAAAGTACTGTTCCAAGAACTTATCTTCAAGATCATCCCATGTGGTGATGCTGTTAGCAGGAAAGGAATTAAGCTACTCTTTAGCATCTTCCGTTAATGAAAATGGGAACAATTTCATTCTCTTGCCTTCCTCAGACAAACCGTCCACCTTCACTGTTTCACATAATTCAAAGAAATTTGTGAGATGTCTATTGGCGTCTTCGTTATGTCTACCGGAAAAATGAATCTCCTTCCACTCTCGGTATAGAGCAGGAGTTATTTCAAACTTATTGACTGTAACCGGTTGGTGATGAATGGGTAATCGAGCACGATTTCTAATTCGATTCCCATATTCTCCGAGAGTACGTTCTGGTGGTGGTGGGTCAGCCATTTCAGTAAATATGACACAATCACCCAAAACCTCTTTTTTCACTACTAAATGTCTTTCCCTTTGTCTCCTTTCTCGAGCTGCCTCTCTATGTGCTTTCGTTGTTTTTTCAATTTCTGGATCAAAGATAAGTTCAGCTGAGGACTGGCCTCACATACAAGGTTAGACAAATTGTGAGTACTGAAGAGTTAAAGAAAGATAAATAATTAAGTGAAAATAAGAGAGTTTTAAACCAAAACAAATTTAAAAAAAATTAGAAATAAAATAAAAGAAGAAATTTTATTGCAGAGCAAAAAATTTCAATTCAGTAAGTAAATTAAATTCAATAGTGATATGGCAATCCCCGGCAACGGCGCCAAAAACTTGATAGCGTTTCAGCAAGTGTACTGAATCGTTGCAAGTAATAATAAAACGGTAGTACCGAGTGTCGAACTCAAGGATTGCATTTTACTATTGAATTATATTTAGTTACTAAAATTTAACAAAAGGTTCCCCAGTTGATTGAAATAATATTTAAAATTGACAGCAGTAGTAAAATTGATCCTTTATAAATTGCGAAAAATGTTTTATAATGAGAAAAATGTCAGGGATGAGTTTCACTTCGAATCCAACCTTGGTGTCTAATTTGATCCTAGTTATTGAATTCCTTTATTGAATTATTACCGAATTCTCTTTATTATTCTTGCCCTAATGTCTTAGTGACAGAACCTTTAATTCCAAAGTAACCCCTAATTCCTTAGTAGATTTAAGATTAGAACTAAGCATTACCGTATAGAAATTCTCTTGTAAATTATTGCTTTGCAACTAATTTAATTGGTTTCATGACCTGCACCTATGTCTAGACTACAAATTCATGAATTTCTCATCTCAAGCATTCGTAAAGTCCACTTCCGTTTCAAAATACAAATCGTAGAACATTTTAATGTTGATCAAGCAATAAAAAGCATTAAGCACAGAGATGAGAAAAACAATTCAATAAACTCATTCATATAACTAGAAATCAAATCAGAAAAATAAGGGTTTCATCTGGTTACACTCATCCCTAACAAACAGGGTTTAGTTACTCATGACAGAGATACAAAAGATAAGGATTAAAGAAGAATTACAAGAATGATTCATGGATGATTCTTGATAAAACTGCTTCAATGGCGTTAGAAACGGCCGTCTTTGAGTTTCTATGCTAGGGCACAAGTCTCCCAAGTTCCCAAGAGTCAAAAAGATCCCTAAAACAGTAAAAATATGCGTTT
>NC_021164.2:25878568-25881825 GCF_000331145.2 Cicer arietinum | reverse complement strand
TATATATATATATATGGGTGAAGAATTGTTGACTCCATGAATAAATACAAGACTAGTTAATCCGTTTAATAATGTAATTTAAACGATAAATTTTACTAATTTAACGGTTGATTATTGACATATTATATTAATGATAAAAAAAATAAAGTTTTATATAAATTTAAAATTTATAGATATGCAATTTAATCGTCGATATTTACTTATAAAATTGATATTTATTAAATAATTGTTTTTTATTTGACATTGATAGTGTTTCAGCAAGTGTACTGAATCGTTGCAAGTAATAATAAAACGGTAGTATCGAGTGTCGAACTCAAGGATTGCGTTTTACTATTGAATTATATTTAGTTACTAAAATTGAACAAAAGGTTCCCAAGTTGATTGAAATAATATTTAAAATTGACAGCAGTAGTAAAATTGATCCTTTATAAATTGCGAAAAATGTCAGGGATGAGTTTCACTTCGAATCCAACCTTGGTGTCTAATTTGATCCTAGTTATTGATTTCCTTTATTGAATTATTACAAAATTCTCTTTATTATTCTTGCCCTAATGTCTTAGTGACAGAACCTTTAATTCCAAAGTAACCCCTAATTCCTTAGTAGATTTAAGATTAGAACTAAGCATTACCGTATAGAAATTCTCTTGTAAATTATTGCTTTGCAACTAATTTAATTGGTTTCATGACCTGCACCTATGTCTATACTACAAATTCAAGAATTTCTCATCTCAAGCATTCGTAAAGTCCATTTCCGTTTCAAAATACAAATCGTAGAACATTTTAATGTTGATCAAGCAATAAAAAGCATTAAGCACAAAGATGAGAAAAAAAGCATTAAGCACAGAGATGAGAAAAACAATTCAATAAACTCATTCATATAACTAGAAATCAAATCAGAAAAATAAGGGTTTCATCTGGTTACACTCATCCCTAACAAATAGGGTTTAGTTACTCATGACAGAGATAAAAGAGATAGAGATTAGAGAAGAATTACAAGAAGGATTCATGAATGATTCTTAATAAAACTGCACCAATGATGTTAGAAATGGTCGTCTTTGAGTTTCTATGTTAGGGCACAAGTCTCCCAACTTCCCAATAGTGAAAAAGATTCCTAAAACAGTAAAAATCTGCGTTTATATGGTTGCTGGTGCGCGTCGCGCGCTCCAGGCGCGCGTTGACAGAACTGAAACACGAGAAATGCGCTCCAGGCGCGCAGGGCGTGCTCCAGGCGCACAACATCTGCTGTCTGATGGATTTTGCATTTTTCTCATCTTTTGCCTCTGAATGTGGTCCCGGTGTCTTCATGAACGTTGTAGATATGGATATTTGCTTTCATTAGCACATGGAGTGACACTAATTGGACATCTAGAACTCCAGATATGGCTGAAATACTCCACATATATCATGTTGATTTTTCACCAAAATTCAGCACTGCACTAAAACAAAACGCAATGTAAAATTACGACAAATTCCTACTTAATCAACGAAATAAAAACAAAAAAACATTTTATTAACTCAAAGAACAAAAATCAACAAAATGTATCAAATAAATCCTTAATTTAACTGATGATTGAGGATAAATAAGACTAAAACAGTGGGAAAATATGCATATGATGAAGAGTCATCAAAATCCAACAAAAAGAAACATATCAAAAACCAAAAAGTCCTAAAATCTAAATCAACTAAATTTTTTGCACTTATAGGTTGAACTACGTTGATACTCAAATGTTTAAACATAACAAACATTAAAACGACCTAAATTAATTAAGAACCAAAATGGACTAATATAGACCAAGACCCTTACATGCTAAACACTAAATACTAAACCCTAAAACCTAAAACCTATATCCTAGTCTCTTAACCTAGTAAAGACCAAAATTACCTAAAATAGTAATGCATTTTGACTTTTGCACTTATTGGGCGAACTACATTGAAGAAGAACTAAAATGGACAAAAAGAAACTAAAATGGACAAAAACCAAAATGACCTAAAATCTAAAGCCATTGAGACTTATGGATTTATTCGACAAACTTCATTCTTTATTGAATACATTGAGACCTTTGCACTTTACTAGAATAAGTGAGACTTATGCACTTATCTAAAATAAGTTAGACTTTTGGACTTATAGATTGCACTACATTGATTAACAACTGAAATGGACAAAATAAAAACCATAACAAAAGCCAAAATGACCTAAACTTCAAATCCATTTCATCTTTTGCACTTATTAGACAAACTAAATTGTTTTAGAAACAAAGTGGACGAGAATACACCTAATAAATAACAATATGACTTAAAATCAATATCCATTGAGTATTACGCACTTATTCATGAAATGCATTGATTTAAACAAAAATGGATTAGAATAGACCTAGACTCTTAACCCTAAACCGAAACCCGGATCCCTACACCCTAATCCCTAAACCCTAAACCTTAAACCCTTAACCCTTAACCCTAAACCTTAAACCCTAAACCTTAAACCCAAACCCTAAACCCTAAATCCTAAATCCTAAATCCTAAACCCTAAACCAAAAACCATAAACCCTAAACCCTAAACTTTAATCCCTAAACCCTAAATCCAAAACCCTAAACTCTAAACCCTAAACACTAAACCCTAAACCCTACAATATATCTATTTATTTAATGAACTACAATGAAAAAGAACTAAATCCAACAAAAAGAAACATATCAAAAACCAAAAAGTCCTAAAATGTATATCAACTAAGATTTTTGCACTTATAGGTTGAACTACGTTGATACTCAAATGTTAAAACATAACAAATATTAAAACGAACTAAATTAATTAAGAACCAAAATGGACTAATATAGACCAAGACCCTTACACCCTAAACGCTAAATACTAAACCCTAAAACCTAAAACCTACATTCTAATCTCTTAACCTAGTAAAGACCAAAATGACCTAAAATATTAATGCATTTTGACTTTTGCACTAATTGGAAGAACTACAATGAAAAAGAACTAAAATGGACAAAAAGAAACTAAAATGGACAAAAACCAAAATGACCTAAAATCTAAATCCATTGAGACTTATGGATTTATTCGACAGACTTCATTGTTTATTGAATACATTGAGACATTTGCACTTTACTAGAATAAGTGAGACTTATGCACTTTACTAAAATAAGTGAGACTTTTGGACTTATAGGTTGCCACTACAAGAAAAACTGTTATTACCTACGGCAAATTTTATCTTTACCCAAGGACTGTCCATAGGTAACGTAAAATTACCTACGGA
>NC_021164.2:25875197-25878354 GCF_000331145.2 Cicer arietinum | reverse complement strand
TATTTTTGTTTTTTTACAGTTTCCTGTATTTTTTAATATATATTTAAAATTAATTGTAAGCATATTAAAAAATTGAAATATTATGTAAATAGTGTTTTCAAATTACACCTCCTGACTGCCACAAGTTTCAAAATAAGGGCAACTTGCACTACCATAAGTTTCTCCCATCCAAATTTCAAAATACACATAACCAAAATACACATTGTCACTACTACAACTTGCACTACCACTACACATAACCATAAGTTTCAAAATACACATAACCAAAATACACATTGTCACTACCATAAGTTTCAAAGTACTACTATACGAAACTAAAAATGAAATAAGTACTACTCATCGTCGTCATCATCGTTAGATTCATCCTCGTCATAATCTGGATGACGACGACGACGGGATGACTCAGCCTGTATGGAAGCAACACTTTTTGCCAATGTTGCTAGCTGTATCTGGAGCTCTTTAGTGTGTTGCTCATCCTCTTGTCGACGTTGCTCTGCTTTCCTTAGCTCCTCCCGCGCCTCTCGTGCCTCGTGTTCTGCCGCTTTTGCATACTTTTCTAATAGTAAATATTGAATGGGCAAAGCATGATTAATGTGTGTGTCAAAAAAGGGCTGCCAATCATACTTTTCTTTTTCCTTTTTTATAAAAGAGACAAACGGTAACAGTTAATTTTCTTTGTTAAGCTATTTTTGTTAAATGGAAAAGTGAATACTTGAGTTAGGAGTTAGGACAAATATTGCAAATGATGTGAGTTGTGGAAAATTCCATAACAAGAATAGTACATTTAGATTGTTGAGACAAGAAATTGGCGCAACCTCTAGATGGACAAGAATCTGGAACTAGACTTGCGACACCTAGTCTATAAAGTGAGGATCTATCTCCAGCACCATAGATCCTCCCTTTATTCTTCCCCCCAACAGATTGGACCCACATGTCTAAGCGAGCTTCCGCATTAACCACTTGGCTACAACTACTAGACGCTTCCCCATTTTTGGAAGCTTGTTGCAACTTACCTTGAGACAGATTGGCATACAATCGCTTCTCGCGTAAAATCTCAAGAACTTGTCGCAAATGTTCTCCATGCTCTTCTTCGGTCCTTGAATAAATCAATATATCATCAATGAATACCACCACGAATTTATCAAGGAACGAATTAAAGATTCTGTTCATGTAGTCCATGAAAATTGCCGGTGCATTGGTAACTCCAAACGGCATAACCAGGTATTCATAATGTCCGTAGCGGGTTCTGAAAGCTGTTTTCTGAATGTCTCCTTCCCTCACTCGGATTTGATGGTAACCCGACTTCAAGTCAATCTTCGAAAATATCGCGGCCCCTCTCAATTGATCCATTAAATCATCGATGCGTGGCAAAGGATAACGATTCTTAATAGTTGCCTTATTAAGCTGTCTATAATCCACACATAAGCGCGAGCTTCCGTCCTTCTTCTTAACTAGCAAAACTGGAGCTCCCCATGGTGATACACTTGGTCTAATGAATTTCCTCTCCAACAAGTCTTCAATTTGGCTTTTGAGCTCATTTAATTCCAATGGCGACATTCGATATGGTGCCACTGAAATAGGTCTCGTTCCTGGGTGTAAGTCAATGAAGAATTCCACTTCTCTTACTGGTGGCAATCCTGGAATTTCCGTTGGAAATACATCCCGGTACTCATTAGAGACAAGAACTCATGAGTCCCTTCACTTAGCGACACTAGGAGTTTGTTAGCAGCTAAAAATTTAACAACTCCTGGTTCGGGGAAAAGAACCAATTTACGAGCACAATCCAAGATCACATAATGGTAAGACATCCAATCCATACCGAGGATGACCTCGAGTGATTGTAGCGGTAAACAAATCAGATTAACTAAGAAATCCCTATTCCGAATAGTCATTTGACAATGTAAACATGCAGAATTTACTGTTAAAGTCTTAGCAGGTGTGGAAACAACCAAATCAAAAGGTAAAGCAGACACATATAACTTCAAGTGATTCACACAATCCATAGCAATGAAGGAATGGGTTGCCCCCGAGTCAAAGAGTGCAATTAGAGTGTTACCTGCAATCTCGCAGTCACGTTGAATCAGATTACCAGATGGATTCCGCACTTCAGCACTCACGCAATAAATGCGTCCTCTAGCAGTAGGACGAGTAGCCCTAGTTACATTCACAACGGGTTCTACCTTCGGAGCCGTGCAATCCTTTGCCATGTGTCCTGGCTTCTTACAATTGTAGCAAGTGAGAGTATTAGGGGTACAAGCGTTAGCATAATGTCCCTCTTCCCCACATCGGAAACATCGAACCACTCGTCCCAGTTGTCTCCCGAAATTCTGGTTCCCTGGGCGATTCTGCCCACCGTTGTTATTCTGTGGTCGATTATAAGGTTTAGCAACTTGCTTTCCCTTGTTCTGATAATTCACCCGACTAGGGCCTCCCGAATTAAAATTCCCTCCTCGGCTAGCCCTCTTGTTTTTCATATCCTCCACTTCTCTACATTTTTCTACAAGCGCTTGGAAACGTTGAATTCCCAAGGGTAAGACGGAGTCTTGAATCTCATACTTCAATCCGTCTTGGAAACGATGACACATGAATGGTTCATCAATCTCTTCACGGAAAAACCTGAAATGCCTCGATAGCGATTCAAACTTAGCAGCATATTCGCCCACGGTCATGTTCCCCTGATGAAGTTTCAGAAAATCATCACCCAGTTTAGTCCTGGTACTCATCGGGAAGTATTTGTCTAAAAACTTCCTTTTGAATGATTCCCAGTTCACCTCCTCGTGAGCTGATCCCATCAATAACCTTGCACTCCTCCACCAGTACTCCGCATCCCCTAGTAGCATATAAGTGGCATAGTTGACCTTCACTCCCGCCTGACAGTTAATCATTTCGAAGATCTTCTCCACTTCCTAGATCCATTGATCCGCCTTCTCCGAATTCTCATCCCCCTTAAACTTGGGAGGATTGTAACAACGAAAGTCTTCTAATCCTCATGACTCTGCAGCACGGATCTCGCTTCCCCTCTTTTCAAGATCACAATGAGTCTTGGCAGCAGTCTGTGCAGCAACAGAAGCAGCCATGTTATTCATAGCCTCCGCCATTTGATCATCCATATTAACATTGGCTCTCAGAGCGTCATTCCTTCTTGGCCATGGTTTTT
>NC_021164.2:25872821-25875050 GCF_000331145.2 Cicer arietinum | reverse complement strand
GCTCCACAGCCCCCAAAGAAAACCAAACCAAAGCTCTGATACCACAACGTAACACCCCGATTTTCAAAGCGAGGGTGTATTTTTTTTTTGAAAGAGAAATTAAACTAAAACAGAGAAATAAATAAGGAAATGCCTTTGGATAAATAATTGAAGCATATAAGTGGCATAGTTGACCCTCACTCCCGCCTGACAGTTAATCATTTCGAAGATCTTCTCCATTTCTTGGATCCATTGATTTGCTTTCTCTGAATTCTCAGTCCCCTCAAACTTGGGAGGATTGTAACGACGAAAGTCTTTTAATCCTCTTGACTCTGCAGCACGGATCTCTCTT
The DNA here is from genome assembly GCF_000331145.2 of Cicer arietinum. Taxonomy (NCBI): domain Eukaryota; kingdom Viridiplantae; phylum Streptophyta; class Magnoliopsida; order Fabales; family Fabaceae; genus Cicer; species Cicer arietinum. The sequence continues at coordinate 25,874,719 of NC_021164.2, read as the reverse complement.
CCCCTCTTTTCGAGATCGCGTTGAGTCTTGGCAGCAGTCTGTGCAGCAACAGAAGCAGCCATGTTATTCATAGCCTCCGCCATTCGATCATTCCTACTGGCATTGGTTCTCGGGACGTCATTCCTCCTTGGCAGCATGGTTTCCCTATTAAACCATCATCAAGTAGAGTCTTAACACTACTTCAATAATTCTAAGAATAACTCCCGACCATATCAGCACATAATAAAATTATGAACTTGACAACTTAAACCACCTAAACCGACACATGATCAGACAACAACTCGTAACCTACAATCTAGAACCAGAGGTTCCATAGCCCCCAAAGAAAACCAAACCAAAGCTCTGATACCACAACGTAACACCCCGATTTTCAAAGCGAGGGTGTATTTTTTTTTTGAAAGAGAAATTAAACTAAAACAGAGAAATAAATAAGGAAATGCCTTTGGATAAATAATTGAGTCATTATAATTTACAAGCAGCGGGAAAGTTTCTTCAAATATAAATCCAAAGTATTTACACAACAACAAATGGTACATGGAACCCATTCAAATAAGATGTCAAACTGACAATATTAGTATAAGTACAGTTTTCCAAATTAAAATACTCCAACCCAAAAAGAAGGACGTCTAGTCCCTATACATCAACCTAATCTGATCATCCTACCCAAAAAACTATACACCCTGAGTGATCTCCACGCTCCCCGTGAGATCCTCCGTCACGCGTTCCCATCTCCATTCCCGTCCGTAGGGTACGAACCGGTAGGATCGTCCTGACTCTCATCTGAGGGCGAAGCCCAGATTTCCACAATAATTGTAAAGGGTCACCAACCGAAATTAACAGATAACACATAACATTTAAGTTTTAAATGCACAAAATAACCTTTCAATTAAGCATGCACCTTAAAAGGATTTTCCATATGCTAAAAGTTCATATAATGCTTGCCAATTAAAAATGAAATCAAAATAAAGTTCTCAATCCATCAAGTAATACATAACTGACCAAAGCATTGATAAATCAATTGAGCCAATCGATTTGGTTAGTTCTGCTGAGTCCCTGTGTGGCCAAATCGATTTGCAAATCGATTTTGTCAGTTTTGCTGAGTTCCTGCCTCTCTGCCAATCGATTTCCAAATCTATTTCTTACAAGATTTTGAAAGACATATTTATACAATCGATTGGCAAATCGATTAGGGTAAAATAGTGAACTTCCTGCAACTCATCCAATCGATTGGGAAATCGATTTCCCTGCTTATTCTTTCAAAAATACTTAAACTAATTCAATATCATTCATACACAATTCCACATCTTAACACTTAGCAATGATAACGCAATCGCTACAACATCATGAGTTTCGAAATAGTATTGCAATCAAACATGCTATCACCAAATTCCAAAACATAACACTTAACACTTATAACACAATTACTACAACATCATGGGTTTCAAAATAGTATTGCAATCAAACATGCTATCACCAAATTCCAAAACATAACACTTAACACTTATAACACAATTACTACAACATCATGGGTTTCAAAATAGTATTGCAATCAAACATGCTATCACCAAATTCCAAAACATAACACTTAACACTTATAACACAATTACTACAACATCATGGGTTTCGAAATGGTATTGCAATCAAACATGTTATCACCAAATTCCAAAACATAACACTTAACACTTATAACACAATTACTACAACATCATGGGTTTCGAAATGGTATTGCAATCAAACATGTTATCACCAAATTCCAAAACATAACACTTAACACTTATAACACAATTACTACAACATCATGGGTTTCGAAATGGTATTGCAATCAAACATGTTATCACCAAATTCCAAAACATAACACTTAACACTTATAACACAATTACTACAACATCATGAGTTTC
>NC_021164.2:25853543-25872517 GCF_000331145.2 Cicer arietinum | reverse complement strand
GTGAGCAACTTTCCCTTCTATCTCTTCGCGAAATGAAGCTTAGATCTAGATGAAACGGGAAGGTTTGCGTTTGACAGTTTTAAAATCTCTAACGCCGTTTTTCTTCGTTTTCGAATCAACGAGGAAGAGTGAAGTTAAGAAATCTTCTCTTTCACACTCAACAAACCTTGGGTTTCTAATCTTGAAGAAAGGAAGCCAAGAAAAATGAAAATGGAGGAGGGAGGAATTTTGAGCGCGCGAGTAACAGAGGAAGAAGATGGAATTTTCCTTTTTTTCTTTCCTTTCTTTTTTCCTTTCTTCCTTTTTCCTTCTCTCCTTTTTATACTCTTTTCTTTTCCTTTTCCTTCCTTCTAATTTCCTTTCTTTTTCCCTCCAAACAAACATATATAAATATATATATATTAATTAAACTTAACAAATATCTCAAAATATCTAGATATTTGTTAAATTACCATTTCACCCGTAACGCATTAAATTCTCCATAAGGGATTCACCGCACTTAATTTAATTTATTTAACGACGAGTAATTCTAAACAGCATCAAAATATCTTTTTGATCATATAAACTCCAAAATAATATTAACTTTGGCCAAAAAGCCTCCGAGCCAAAATCCAAAATACACAAAAATACATAAAGTGTACTTTAAAATTATGGGTCTTACAAACAACATAACCGTGAGTCACATTTCAGCAACAAAGGAAAACAACAAAATATTTCAGCAAAATAACTCTATGCATTTTGAAACAACAACACAACAAAACAATAAAAGTAGCTAATAGTAGGTATATCCTTAATATAAAGAGTGTACCAATCAAATGGTATGTTCAGCAATGGATATAGATCCACCACTATGGACAACTCCTCCTTTAGAAGAAGCACGATTTTTCTTAGCTCGATTTGTTATCTTCTTAAACGAAGGATCCATCCATATCTTCTCAAGATCATTCCAAACAGTTTCTCTCATCCAAGTTGGACACTTACGCTTCTTTCTCGCTTGCATCAACATATCAGAAAGACGCATTGATCCTTTTGTATTGAAGATATTCTTAATCTGAAAATTGTGCTCAGGCAACCAAGCAACTTTCTCCTGCAACATTACATTACAAATAAATTATAATGTTGCAATTAGCATCCACACAATAGTTCAACTCATTAACAAGATATATAACTTAATCTTACACCAAATTTGTCGAACCAACGTTCCAAAGTTAATTCTGGGATTGCTCCCCAGCTAGGATACAGATCAACATATTGTGATGTAATGACTGAGGTGAGGGCCCTGGAAGCCACCCTACACGGTAACCACCTGTAAACAATTTTTAAAAAAATAACTTCAAATGAACCATAATCCTTATGTAGTAATGAAAAGTTAATCAGGACTAGTTACATACCCTCGACCACCTGGCCATATCATTGTTCTCCCATCAGGCGCAACCCCATAACTAGAATCTACACATCTTGACCCTTGAGTCTTATTACCAGTAACAAGCGGTATTGAAGGTGGTGGATTAGCATAAATTGAAGTATGTCGTGAAGCAACTGATGTTAATGGTTGTGATGGTGAATGATCAACAGTCGGGGAAATGTTGTCTTTTGGGACAAAACTTGGTGTGGGCATCATCATTATAATTGGTTCAGATTGATGCACTGCAGCTTGTTGGGTAGGAGGCTTAATATGTTGTTGGGTGGGATGTCGCACATATTGTGAGGTTGGTGTAGTGGCATTGGCATCTAGTAGAAATTGATCAATTGTTGCTTGTACCTGCTGAGCTGCTTGAGTTACCTTATGCGGTAAAATCATGCGATTTTTCTTCAAAGGAAGCTTGAGTCTAATCTTTTTTTTTTGTGGAGTCATCTATAAAAAATAACATAAATAAAAACAATTAGCACACACAATAGTAAACACAATTCAAGATTATCAACTCTACAACATTAAAGAACTTGAATCTAAAACTAATATATCAAAAGGTAGAATATGAAGATTTATACAAACAATCAACTACTATTTATACTTACTAAAAATTCAAATGTCAATTGAAAAATCATCCCCATCTTCATCATCCATATCACTATCATTATCAATTGGAATATTTGGAACAAACGTTACATTGACTTCTTCATCGCTATGTGTTTCATCATGCAAGCCAACCATTTCTTCAATTTCAGTTAATTGTTCAACATGTGCCATATCTTCATCTTGATATGGCATGTCCTCATCGGCTCCATCCACCTCTACATGACCCATAGGCTTTGTTTTGATAACTGCAGCCCAGTGACGCTTATCAGTTCGCATTTCAGGATAGGGTACATAATACACCTGTCTAGCTTTTTGTGCAATTATGAAGGGATCATAGAGATCTTATTTTCGATTCATCTTGATATCTACAATATCATATTGTGGATGAACTTTGGTTCCTCTGTTCCGTCTAGGATCAAACCATTGGCAATAAAACAAGGCTACTTTGTGAGGCAATTTGTAATACTCCAACTCGAAGATATGTTGGATGACTCCATAGAAATCATCTTCCCCTCCTCCAGTAACCCCTTTCACATAAACTCCACTATTTATGGTTTTCTTACCCTGAGACCAAGCTTTTGTGTGAAATTTGTACCCATTAATGTAATACTTGTGCCAAGTTTTAACCATTGAGTTAGGACCCCAAGCTAATGATAACAAGTTAGGGTCAGTCACGCCATTTTCCTTGTCAATGGCCTATACAAACATGATATTCACAATAGTTAGGTGAGAAGTTCTAATTTATTTGCAACAAACTTCAATAAAGCACTTACATACGCACGAAACCATTCTGGGAATTCTCCATGTATACGAGTTTGAGATATAGGATCTTCTTCAAGAATGGAATTAGAGTGCAAAAAGGCGCTGTCAATAATGAGAGAATTGTTATTACATGTATTTGGTAATTATGTGGGGTGTGTGCTTACATACTACTTACTCAATATATGGCTTGACCTCGTTGCAATTGATGAGGATGTGTACATGAGCAGACCTTCTTTCAGCATCACTCAACCAATGTGTTTGGGCCTTCCCACTAGGACGTCCTAATTGATTGCTAATTGACAGTGTTGTTGTGACAACATCATTTAATTTTGCACCTTCATTACGTTGGCTTCTATTAAACAAAGAGATTGTTTTGAAATAGTGGGAACAAAAATATGTTGTCTCTCGATGTAAGTATGACATACATATTGAGCCTTCCACTCTAGCCTTGTTTTTCACTGTGCGCTTAAAATCACCCATCATTCTGGAAAAGTGAGAGCAATAACTTAATAAAAGTGGAAATATTTAGAAAAAAAATGAACCCGTTAAAGGTGAATATAAATTACCTTTCAAATGGATACATCCATCGATATTGAACTGGACCACCACGTTTTGCCTCATACGGGAGGTGAATTGGAAGATGCTCCATTGAATCAAAGAATCCTGGTGGAAAGATTCTTTCAAGTTTGCATATGATGAATGGAATATTTTCACCCAATTTGACCAATTCATCATGTCTTAAGGTATTGCTGCACAAGCCCTTAAAGAATTGACTTAATTCTGTTAATGGTTTCCACACATGGTCAGGCAATGAACTAAATGCAAATGGAAGCAAACACTCCATAAATACATGACAATCGTGGCTTTTCATCCCATTCATTTGTCCTCTATTAACATTTGCACATCTTGCCAAGTTAGAAGCATACCCATCTGGCATCTTAAGCTCCTTTATCCATTTACAAACTTTCTTTGCCTCACTAGACGTAAGACAATAATTTGCCTTAGGTTTTTTCATTTTTCCATTGTTATGTGGAACCAACTCCAGGTCGCTACGTTGGCAAATGATGGCCAAGTCCATTCGTGCTTTTTCATTGTCCTTAGTCTTGTTCTTAACATTCATGACAGTGTTAAACACATTATCAAAGAAGTTTTTTTCTATGTGCATGACATCTAAATTATGCCTTAATAAATTATCTTTCCAGTATGGAAGATCCCAAAATATGCTTCGTTTAGTCCAATTATGGCTAACTCCATATCCAGACAATTTAGTATGTGCATTATCTATCACTCGTGGAATATTGTGAACCAAACCCCAAACTTCTTCACCATTCAATATTGGAGGAGGTTCATCCTTCACAACCCTATTTTTAGTGAACCCTTTTTTACTTCTTCTAAATGCATGATTATGAGGTAAGAAACGACGGTGACAATCAAACCATGACTTTTTTCCACCGTATTTTAAAGTAAAAGCCTTATTTCCATCCATACACACCGGACATGCCAACTTACCTTGGGTACTCCATCCAGATAACATGCCATAAGCAGGAAAATCGTTAATTGTCCACATTAAGGTTGCCCTCATTACAAAGTTTTGTTTCATGGAAATATCATAAGTCAAAGCCCCTTCACTCCACAATTGTTGAAGCTCGTCTATTAATGGTTGTAAATACACATCAATGTTTGCTTTTGGGTTAGATGGTCCAGGTATGAGACAATTCAAAAACATGAATGGTTTAGTCATGCACATTTCGGGCGGGAGATTATACGGGGTCACAACAACAGGCCAACAAGAATATGGGGGTGAAGATGCCTGAATGTATGGCGTGAAGCCATCAGAACATAACCCAAGCCTTACATTTCTTGGTTCATTTGCGAAGTCTGGATACCTTGCATCAAAATGATTCCAAGCTTCCCCATCAGATGGATGACGTAAAATGCCTGAACTTGATCTATTATGTTGATGCCATCTCATTTGGGCAGCAGTTTCCGTTGATGCATACAATCTTTTTAACCTATGAGTGATTGGCATATAGAACATCCTCTTAACTGGAATGTCTTTGTGGTTACCTATCCCAGGCTTACGAGGAACATATCGGGGTTCATGACAAAACCTACACTCTATATCTGCACTATTCTCTTTGTAGTACAACATGCACCCTTTAACACAACAATCAATTTTCTCAGACTTCAATCCTAGAATTGTCACCAGTTTTTTCGCTTGGTAAAATTTTTTTGGAAGTGAATCCTTAAAAGGACACACATCTACAAGCATGGTTGCAAAGAAATCAAGACATTTCTGCGGAACATTCCAATTTGATTTGCAAGCTAAAAGTTTCACGCATATTGAAAGTTTTGAATCAGAAGCCCCCTCATATAAGGGTTTGTTTGCGCATATTGAAAGTTTTGAATCAGAAGCCCCCTCATATAAGGGTTTGTTTGCAGCAGTTAACAAATCATAAAAGTCTTGAGCATCCTCATTTGGAGGCTCTTCATTAATCTCTTCCTCGTTGCCCTCATCACCCATATTTTGGAAGTCATAAGTTGGACCAAATGCATCATAAGTTGGATCGTCGTTATCAATATATCCACTACTACTTGGAACATTTTCTGGGTCAATATGTGGAGCTTCTTCACCATGCTGAGTCCAATACCAATAATTTGGTTGGAACCCAAACCTATACAAGTGAAGTTTGACTTCACTTACAGACAATACACCGCTACACATACAATAGTGACAAGGACATCTGATGCCACCATCTTCTAGAAACTGATTACGACTTATTGCCTTTGTTATAAACTCTTCAACACCTTTTGTAAATGTTGGTTTCAACCCCCCTCGTTGAACATAAAGTCTATCATATACCCAACTACGATCTGGGTGGTAGCCATCCATACTTTGAAGGACAAACAAAGAATTGAGGAGCAACGGAACTGCTAACATAATGTAAAATAGAATAGTATAGTAAAATAAAATCAAATAGATAATTCACATCAAATAGAATAGTATAGTAAAATCAACTCAAATCAAATCAGGACTCAATTTATTGAAACAAGGAAGCAAATGCAAATGTATCATTATAGCAAATTATTGCAACTTTCACTTGTCTTTTTTGACACACACATTAATCATGCTTTGCCCATTCAATATTTACTATCAGAATATTTACTATGATGGGAATGAAACATACCGGCTTGCTTGCAGTGCTGAAAGCAGCAGACGCAAAATTGAAAGTCCTGACAGCTGCAAAATTGAAAGTCCTGAAAGCAGCAGACGCAAATTAACTACTCTTATTATTTGATTAAAAGATACATATAGAAGAAAAAAAACTATACATAAATATTACACTAAATCTCCTATCAAGTATAGCTGCCTTCAACTTAAATTATCGATGACTCAACAGTTTTGCAGTCAATGATTTATGATTGAACAAAATATTATAAGTGGATCGATCTATGGGGATCAGCATTTAGCAGCTGTGTAAAAGTAACCATAACATGATACAAATTCAGTTGCTTCCCTTGCTAATATTGTAAAATCTGCCATATTCCTAAATATCAGAATCAAGCATTTTTCATAGAGAGGCAGCCAGAATCAAGCATTTTTCATAGGTATCTTTACTTATGAGTTATATATATATATATGTTCATTCATTCTATTCTATTCTATTCTATTTTTCCAGGCATATATTCAGCAACTTGAATCAAGCAGGATTAGGCTTAATCAGATGGAACAAGAACTAACACATGCTATGAATCAAGTAACAAAAAATAACAATAAAAACTTGTTTTATCACACTAGTATTAATACAGACTTTTATTTGTTTAACTGTGCAATGCACATACTACTTTTGGATATATCTTGATCAACCACTCATATTGAGTCATACAAACTCAGTTGCTTCCCTTTTTCCGGTAATAAAATCTGCCATATTCCTAAATATCAGAATCAAGCATTTTTCATAGGTATCTTTACTTATGTTATATATATATATATATATATGTCCATTCATTCTATTATATTCTATTTTTCCAGGCATATATTCAGCAACTTGAATCAAGCAGGATTAGGCTTAATCAGATGGAACAAGTAACACATGCTAGAAACTGAACACAATACCTAATATCAAGAAACTGACATAACACAAGCTGTAAATAAACAATGAAACTCACATAACAACTAGATGTAAATAAAAAATGAAACTGAACACAATACCTAATATCAAGATGTAAATAAACAATAAAAATGCAAGATTTAAACATGAACACAGTACCTAACTGTCCTAATTGAACATGAACAACAACCAAGTAACAAAGATTGGTTCGAGAAAGAAGCACCCATTGTACTCTATGGTTAGGGTTTTCAATACAAATTGGGACTTTTTCAGTAAGACACGAATTCAGTAAAAATTGATTTCAGAAAATGAAAAGATATTAAAGGAAGATAACTTACCTTAAGAGATAGCGATCATCACGGCGGAGCGAAGCAGTGATGCAGACAAGAAGCAGGGAAGCAGGGAGCGAAGTAGGGTTCGAACAAGAAGAAGGGAAGAAGGGCTTTGGGATGCAGAGGAGTGAAGTAGCTCGAACGAGAAGGGCTTTGGGATGCAGAGGAGCGAAGCAGCTCGAACGAGAAACCCAGCTCCCTAACCTAATGGGGCACCGGGTTCGGACAAGAAGAAGGGAAGAAGGGCTTAGGGCTCATACAATTTCTGGGTATTGGTTTACCTTATGGAAAGAGAAAGTTGATACCTTTAAGAAATGGGGTTGGTCTGATCAAGATGTTCTTATGGAAGAAGAGTTGATACCTTATGGAAGAAGAGTTAACATCCATTGATAAAACTAATTTAGTGAACACCTTTTGGGTCAAACAGTTTGGGGACTTTTTTTTAAAAAATTCAACAGAATTGTTTTTTTAAAAAATAAGACATTACCTATGGATAAGCTGTAGTAAACATAATATGAAAATTTTTGGCAAAATTTAAGTTACGATCGTATTTTTTTTTCATTACCCACATATTTTTTAATTTTACCTACGGCATTACCGTCGTAATTAATTCAAAAAAAAATATTATTTTTTACAACAATACACACGATTTTTCCGTAGATAACAATTAATTTACCCACGGATTACGATCTGTGGCTAATTCTCCGTAGGTATACAAATGTTTTCTTGTAATGCACTACATTGATTAACAACTAAAATTGACAAAATAAAAACATTAACAAAAGCCAAAATGACCTAAACTTCTAATCCATTTAGTCTTTTGCACTTATTAGACGAACTAAGTTGTTTTAGAAACAAAGTGGACGAGAATACACCTAATAAATAACAATATGACTTAAAATCAATATCCATTGAGAATTATGCACTTATTTCATGAAATGCATTGATTTAAACAAAAATGGACTAGAATAGACCTAGACTCTTAACCCTAAATCTGAAACCCTAAACCCTAAATCCAAAACCCAAAACCCTAAACCCTAAACCCTAAACCCTAAACCCTAAACCTTAGACCCTAAACCTTAAACCCTAAACCCTAAACCAAAAACCATAAACCCTAAACCCTAAACCTTAATCCCTAAACCCTAAACCCTAAATCCAAAACCCTAAACTCTAAACCCTAAACACTAAACCCTAAACCCTACAATATATCCATTTATTTAATGAACTACAATGAAAAAGAACTAAATCCAACAAAAAGAAACATATCAAAAACCAAAAAGTCCTAAAATCTAAATCAACTAAGATTTTTGCACTTATAGGTTGAACTGCGTTGATACTCAAATGTTAAAACATAACAAATATTAAAACGACCTAAATTAATTAAGAACCAAAATGAACTAATATAGACCAAGACCCTTACACCCTAAACGCTAAATACTAAAACCTAAAACCTATATCCTAGTCTCTTAACCTAGTACAGAACAAAATGACCTAAAATATTAATGCATTTTGACTTTTGCACTAATTGGTCGAACTACAATGAAGAAGAACTAAAATGGACAAAAAGAAACTAAAATGGACAAAAACCAAAATGACCTAAAATCTAAATCCATTGAGACATATGGATTTATTCGACAGACTTCATTGTTTATTGAATACATTGAGACCTTTGCACTTTACTAGAATAAGTGAGACTTATGCACTTTACTAAAATAAGTGAGACTTTTCGACTTATAGGTTGCACTACATTGATTAAGAACTAAAATGGACAAAAGAAAAACCTTAACAAAAGCCAAAATGACCTAAACTGCTAATCCATTTAGTCTTTTGCATTTATTAGACGAACTAAATTGTTTTAGAAACCAAGTGGACGAGAATACACCTAATAAATAACAATATGACATAAAATCTATATCCATTGAGAATTATGCGCTTATTTCATGAAATGCATTTATTTAAACAAAAATGGACTAGAATAGACCTAGACTCTTAACCCTAAACCTAAACCCGAAACCCTAAACCCTAATCCATAAACCCTAAATCTTTACCCTTTAACCCTTAACCCTTAACCCTAAACCCTAAATCATTAACCCTAAACCCTAAACCAAAAACCATAAACCCTAACCCCTAAACCTTAATCCCTAAACCCTAAACCCAAAACCCTAAACTCTAAACCCTAAACACTAAACCCGAAACCCTACAATATACCCATTTATTTAATGAACTAAATTAAAAAGAGCTAAATGCACCAAAAAGATACATATCAAAAACCAAAAAGTCCTAAAATCTAAATCAACTAAGATTTTTGCACTTATATGTTGAACTACGTTGATATTAAAATGTTGAAACATAACAAATAATAAAACGACCTACATTAATTAAGAACCAAAATGAACTAATATAGACCAAGACCCTTAAACCCTAAACGCTAAATACTAAACCCTAAAACCTTAACCTATATCCTAATCTCTTAACCTAGTAAAGACAAAAATGACCTAAAATATTAAAGCATTTTGACTTTTGCACTAATTGGACGAACTACAATGAAAAAGAACTAAAATAAACAAAAAGAAACTAAAATGGACAAAAACCAAAATGACCCAAAATCTAAATCCATTGAGACCTATGGATTTATTCGACAGACTTCATTGTTTATTGAATACATTGAGACCTTTGCACATTACTAGAATAAGTGAGACTTATGCACTTTACTAAAATAAGTTAGACTTTTGGACTTATAGGTTGCACTACATTGATTAACAACTGAAATATACAAAATAAAAACCATAACAAAAGCCAAAATGACCTAAACTTCTAATCCATTTAGTCTTTTGCACTTATTAGACGAACTAAATTGTTTTAGAAACAAAGTGGACGAGAATACACCTAATAAATAACAATATGACTTAAAATCAATATCCATTGAGTATTATGCACTTATTTCATGAAATGCATTGATTTAAACAAAAATGGATTAGAATAAACCTAGATTCTTAACCCTAAACCTAAACCCGAAACCCTAAACCCTAAACCCTATTCCCTAAACCCTAAACCCTAAACCCTAAACCCGAAATCTTAAACCCTAAATCCTAAACCCTAAACCTTAAACCCTTAACCCTAAACCTTAAACCCTAAATCCTAAATCTTAAGCCCTAAACCAAAAACCATAAACCCTTAACCCTAAATCCAAAACCCTAAACTCTAAACCCTAAACACTACAATATATCCATTTATTTAATGAACTACAATGAAAAAGAACTAAATCCAACAAAAAGAAACATATCAAAAACCAAAAAGTCCTAAAATCTAAATCAACTAAGATTTTTGCACTTATAGGTTGAACTACGTTGATACTCAAATGTTAAAACATAACAAATATTAAAACGACCTAAATTAATTAAGAACCAAAATGGACTAATATAGACCAAGACCCTTACACCCTAAACCCTAAACGCTAAATACTAAACCCTCAACCCTAAAACCTATATCCTAGTCTCTTAACCCTAGTAAAGACCAGAATGACCTAAAATATTAATGCATTTTGACTTTTGCACTAATTGGATGAACTACAATGAAGAAGAACTAAAATCGACAAAAAGAAACTAAAATGGAAAAAAACCAAAATGACCTAAAATCTAAATCCATAGAGACTTATGGATTTCTTCGAAGAACTTCTTGTTTATTGAATACATTGAGACCTTTGCACATTACTAGAATAAGTGAGACTTATGCACTTTACTAAAATAAGTTAGACTTTTGGACTTATAGGTTGCACTACATTAATTAACAACTGAAATGGACAAAATAAAAACCATAACCCAAGCCAAACTGACCTAAACTTCTAATGCATTTCGTCTTTTGCACTTATTAGAAGAACTAAATTGTTTTAAAAACAAAATGGACCAGAATACACCTAATAAATAACAATATGACTTAAAATCAATATCCATTGAGAATTATGCACTTATTTGATGAAATGCATTGATTTAAACAAAAATGGATTAGAATAAACCTAGACTCTTAACCCTAAACCTAAGCCTGAAACCCTAAACCCTAAACCCTAAACCCTAATTCTTAAACCCTAAATCCTAAACCCTAAACCCTAAACCTTAAACCGTTAACGCTAAACCTTAAACCCTAAACCCTAAACCCTAAATCCCAAACCCTAAACCAAAAACCATAAACCCTAAACCTTATTCCGTAAACCCTAAATCCAAAACCCTAAACTCTAAATCCTAAACACTAAACCCTAAACCCTACGATATATCCATTTATTGAATGAACTACAATGAAAAAGAACTAAATCCAACAAAAAGAAACATATCAAAAACCAAAAAGTCCTAAAATCAAAATCAACTAAGATTTTTGCACTTATAGGTTGAACTACGTTGATACTCAAATGTTAAAACATAACAAATATTAAAAAAACCTAAATTAATTAAGAACCAAAATGGACTAATATAGACCAAGACCCTTACACCCTAAACGCTAAATACTAAACCCTAAACCCTAAAACCTATATCCTAGTCTCTTAACCTAGTAAAGACCAAAATGACTTAAAATGTTAATGCATTTTGACTTTTGCACTAATTGGACAAAAACCAAAATGACCTAAAATCTAAATCCATTGAGACTTATGAATTTATTCGACAGACTTCATTGTTTATTGAATAAATTGAGACCTTTGCATTTTACTAGATTAAGTGAGACTTATGCACTTTATTAAAATAAGTGAGACTTTGGGACTTATAGGTTGCACTACAATTATTAACAACTAAAATGGACAAAATAAAAACCTTAACAAAAGCCAAAATGTCCTAAACTTCTAATCCATTTAGTCTTTTGCACTTATTAGACGAACTAAATTGTTTTAGAAACAAAGTGGACGACAATACACCTAATAAATAACAATATGACTTAAAATCTATATCCATTGAGAATTATGCACTTATTTCATGAAATGCATTGATTTAAACAAAAATGGACTAGAATAGACCTAGACTCTTAACCCTAAACCTTAAACCCTAAACCTTAAACCCAAAACCCTAAACCCTAAATCCTAAACCCTAAACCAAAAACCAAAAACCATAAACCCTAAACCTTAATCCCTAAACCCTAAACCTTAATCCCTAAACCCTAAACCTTAATCCCTAAACCCTAAATCCAAAACCCCAAACTCTATACCCTAAACACTAAACCCTAAACCCTACAATATATCCATTTATTTAATGAACTACAATGAAAAAGAACTAAATCCAACAAAAAGAAACATATCAAAAACCAAAAAGCCCTAAAATCTAAATCAACTAAGATTTTTGCATTTATAGGTTGAACTACGTTGATACTCAAATGTTAAAATATAACAAATATTAAAACGACATAAATTAATTAAGAACCAAAATGGACTAATATAGACCAAGACCCTTACACCCTAAACGCTAAATACTAAACCCTAAACCCTAAAACCTATATCCTAGTCTCTTAACCTAGTAAAGACCAAAATGACCTAAAATTCTAATACATTTAGTCTTTTGCACTTATTAGACGAACTAAATTGTTTTAGAAACAAAGTGGACGAGAATACACCTAATAAATAACAATATGACTTAAAATCTATATCCATTGAGAATTATGCACATCCCTAAACCCTAAAATCTATATCCATTTAGAATTATGCACTTATTTCTTGAAATATATTGATTAAAGCAAAAATGGACTATAATAGACCTAGATCCTTAACCCTCAACCCTAAACCCTAACCCCTAAACCCTAAACCCTAAACCCTAAACCCTAAACCCTAAACCCTAAACCCTAAACCCTAAACCCTAAACCCTAAACCCTAAACCCTAAACCCTAAACCCTAAACCCTAAACCCTAAACCCTAAACCCTAAACCCTAAACCCTAAACCCTAAACCCTAAACCCTAAACCTTAAACCTTTAACCCTTAACCCTTAACCCTTAACCCTTAACCCTAAACCCTAAACCATAAACCCTAAACCATAAACCCGAAACCCGAACCAAAAACCGTAAACCCTAACCGCTAAACCTTCATCCCTAAACCCAAAACCCTAAACTCTAAACCCTAAACACTAAACCCTAAACCTTACAATATATCAATTTATTTAATGAACTAAATGAAAAAGAACTAAATGCAACAAAAAGATACATAACAAATATTAAAACGACCTACATTAATAAAGAACCAAATTGGACTAATATAGACCAAGACCCTTACACCCTAAACGCTAAATACTAAACCCTAAAACCTAAAACCTATATCCTAATCTCTTAACCTAGTAAAGACCAAAATGACCTAAAATATTAATGCATTTTGACTTTTGCACTAATTGGACGAACTACAATGAAAAAGAACTAAAATGGACAAAAAGAAACTAAAATGGATAAAAACCAAAATGACCTCAAATCTAAATCCATTGAGACCTATGGATTTATTCGACGGACTTCATTGTTTATTGAATACATTGAGACATTTGCACTTTACTAGAATAAGTGAGATTATGCACTTCACTAGAATAAGTGAGATTATGCACTTTACTAGAATAAGTGAGACTTTTGGACTTATAGGTTGCACTACATTGATTAACAATTAAAATGGACAAAAAAAAGCATAACAAAAGCCAAAATGACCTAAACTTCTAATCGATTGAGTCTTTTGCACTTATTAGACGAACTAAATTGTTTTAGATACAAAGTGGACGAGAATACACCTAATAAATAACAATATGACTTAAAATCTATATCCATTGAGAATTATGCACTTATTTCATGACATGCATTGATTTAAACAAAAATGGACTAGAATAGACATAGACTCTTAACCCTAAACCTAAACCTGAAACCCTAAAATCCTAAACCCAAAACCCTAAACCCAAAACCCTAAACCCTAAACCTTTATCCCTAAACCCTAAACCCAAAACACAAAACCCAAAACCCAAAACCCAAAACACTAAACATAAACCCTAAACCCTAAAACCTGAAACCTAAAACTTAGATCCTAAAACCTAAAACCTAAAACATAAAACCTAAACCTTCATTCCTTAACCTAGTAAAGACCAAAATGACATAAAATGTTAATGCATTTTGACTTTTGCTCCTATCGGATAAACTACAACGACTAAGAACTTAAATGGACAAATTGAAACATATCAAAAACCAAATGACCAAAATCTAAATCTTGTGAGATTTTTAACACTTATTCGACGAGCTACATTGATTTAGAAAAAAAATAGTATATAATAGAACTAAACCCTAAACGCTAACCTTAAACCCTAAACCCTAATCCCTTAACCTAGTAAAGACCAAAATAACCTAAAATATTAATGCATTGAGACTTTTGAACTTATTGGACGAACTACAATGATTAAGAACTAAAATGGAAAAAAAGAAACATATCAAAAATCAAAATGACCTAAAATCCAAATCTAGTGATACTTATGCACTTATTCGAGGAACTACATTGATTAAGAACCAAAATGGACTAAAATAGACCTAGACCCTTAACCTTAAACCCTAAACCCTAAACCGTAAACCCTAAACACTAAACCCTAAACCTTAAAACCTAAAACCTAAACTGTAATCCCTTAACCTACTAAAGACCAAAACGACATCAAATATTAATCTTTTTTCACTTTTGATCTTATTGGACGGACTACAATGAATAAGAACTAAAATGGACAAAAAGAAACATATCAAAAACAATAATGATTATTCACTTATTCACTTATTCGACGAACTACATTGATTAAGAACATTAATGGACTAGAATAGACCTAGACCCATAACCCTTACTCTAAAACCCTAAACCCTAATCCCAAAACCCAAAACCTTAAACCCTTAACCGAGTAAAGACGATTTAAGACCCATAATTTTAAAGTATACTTTATGTATTTTAGTGTATTTTGGTATTGAACTCGGAGGCTTTTTAGCCAAAGTTATTAATATTTTGGAGTTTATATGACCAAAAAGATACTCGTCGATGAATAAATTAAATTAACCGCGGTGAATCTTTTACGAAGAATTTAATGCGTTATGGGTGAAATGGTAATTTAACAAATATCTAGTTTTGAAATATTTGTTAAAAGTAATTAATATATATATATATATATATATATATATGTATGTATATATATATATACATATTTGTTTGGAGAGAAAAGAAAAGGAAATAGAAAGGAAAGAAGGAAAAAGAACGAAGAGAAAAGCAAAGGAAAGAAACACAAAGGAAAGAAAGAAAACATTTTCTGTCCCCATCCTCTCACTGGCTCGCGTGACTCCCTCCCTCCTTCCTCCATTTTTCGTTTTTCTTTACTTCCTTTAAGTTTGAGAATTGAAACCCAAGGCTAGTGGGTTAGAAAGATCAAGTTCCCAACTCCTTCCTCCTTCTCGGATTCGAAAACGGAGTTAGGGATTTCAAAATTGTTTACTTAATGTTTGTTGTGAAAATCGTTTAAGTTAAATGAGTATTAAGAATGGGGAATCTTTTAATGTCTTGTTTACTTAATGTTTGTTTTGAAAATCGTTTAAGTTAAATGAGTATTAAGAATGGGGAATCTTTTAATGTCTTGTTTACTTAATGTTTGTTTTGAAAATCGTTTAAGTTAAATGAGTATTAAGAATGGGGAATCTTTTAATGTCTTGTTTACTTAATGTTTGTTTTGAAAATCGTTTAAGTTAAATGAGTATTAAGAATGGGGAATCTCTTAATGTCTTGTTTACTTAATGTTTGTTTTGAAAATCGTTTAAGTTAAATGAGTATTAAGAATGGGGAATCTCTTAATGTCTTGTTTACTTAATGTTTGTTGTGAAAATCGTTTAAGTTAAATGAGTATTAAGAATGGGGAATCTCTTAATGTCTTGTTTGCTTAATGTTTGTTGTGAAAATCGTTTAAGTTAAATGAGTATTAAGAATGGGGAATCTCTTAATGTCTTGTTTACTTAATGTTTGTTGTGAAAATCGTTTAAGTTAAATGAGTATTAAGAATGGGGAATCTTTTAATGTCTTGTTTACTTAATGTTTGTTGTGAAAATCGTTTAAGTTAAATGAGTATTAAGAATGGGGAATCTTTTAATGTCTTGTTTACTTAATGTTTGTTGTGAAAATCGTTTAAGTTAAATGAGTATTAAGAATGGGGAATCTTTTAATGTCTTGTTTACTTAATGTTTGTTTTGAAAATCGTTTAAGTTAAATGAGTATTAAGAATGGGGAATCTCTTAATGTCTTGTTTACTTAATGTTTGTTTTGAAAATCGTTTAAGTTAAATGAGTATTAAGAATGGGGAATCTCTTAATGTCTTGTTTACTTAATGTTTGTTTTGAAAATCGTTTAAGTTAAATGAGTATTAAGAATGGGGAATCTCTTAATGTCTTGTTTACTTAATGTTTGTTTTGAAAATCGTTTAAGTTAAATGAGTATTAAGAATGGGGAATCTCTTAATGTCTTGTTTACTTAATGTTTGTTTTGGAAAATCGTTTAAGTTAAATGAGTATTAAGAATGGGGAATCTCTTAATATTTCTGTTTGCTTAATGTTTGTTGTGAAAATCGTTTAAGTTAAATGAGTATTAAAGATGGGGAATCTTTTAATATCTGCATTTGCTTAACGATTGTTGTGGATGGAGTCAGTGTATGCTCATGCATTTCATTTTGGTAAATCGTGCTGACCCGTGATAGGTGGCACCTCGGTAAACAGTACTGACCCGTGATAGGAGGTACGTTTACGATTTACGTTTTTGGAATATTGTGCTGACCCGTGATAGGTGGGACCTCGGTAAATAGTACTTTGGCCTGTGATAGGCGGTACGTTTACGATTTACGTTTTTGGTAAATTGTGCTGACCCGTGATAGGTGGCACCTCGGTAAATAGTACTGACCCGTGATATGTGGTATGTTTACGATTTACGCTTTTTAGTAAATCATGTTGACCCGTGATAGGTGGCACCTTGGTAATTGGTACTTTGGCCTACGATAGGCGGTACGATTATGATTTACGGCCCTTCGAGGAGGGTTTTGGTTTGGGATTCCGAGTCCATGCATTTTGGCATATACGCATCGCATTAGGGTGCTTGGCACGCGAGTCGTGTTTGATTCAAGTTTATGATTGAGTGTTTTGAATTTGATTTGTCGTGGTAATTGTGTTGAAATCGCTAAGTGTTATGTATTGATCATTGTGTGTAAGTGTGATGGATTGTAAAACTATTTCGAAACTCAAGTTGTCGTGGTAAATGTGTTGAAATTGCTAAGTGTTATGTATTGATTATTGTGTGTAAGTGTGATGGATTGCAAAACTATTTCGAAACCCAATTTGTCGTGGTGATCGTTTGGGAATTGCTAAGTGTTAAGATGTGGAATTGTGTATGAATGTGATTGAGTTAGTTTATGTATTTTTGGAAGAATATGCAGGGACTTCGCTAATTTGACATAATCGATTTGCCAATCGATTTTATAATATGTTTTTCAAAATCATTTAAGAAATCGATTTGGAAATCGATTTGGCCATATAGGAACTCAGCAAAAACTGACAAAATCGATTTGGAAATCGGTCGGAATTAATACAGGGGATCAATTATTCATGCAATCGATTTCCCAATCGATTGATTTAAGCCCAAAGTTCAAATTCCACTAAAAACCTTCAGGAAATTGATTTGGAAATCGATTGGCTTAGTAGAAATTCTTATTTTGAGTTAGTTAATCGATTGCTCAATTAATTTATCAATGTTTTGGTCAGTTATGTATTACTTGATGGATTGAGAACTTAATTTTGATTTCATTTTTATTTGGCAAGTGTTATATGAACTTTTAAGCATATGGAAAACCCTTTTTAAGGTGCATGCTAAGTGGATGTGGTCGGAAACTAGTTTTGGAATTATTTGTCAGGTCCGCAATAATTATTATGTGTTGATGTGGTCGGAAACTAGTTTTGGAATTATTTGTCAGGTCCGCAATAATTATTATGTGTTGATGTGGTCGGAAACTAGTTTTGGAATTATTTGTCAGGTCCGCAATAATTATTATGTGTTGATGTGGTCGGAAACTAGTTTTGGAATTATTTGTCAGGTCCGCAATAATTATTATGTGTTGATGTGGTCGGAAACTAGTTTTGGAATTATTTGTCAGGTCCGCAATAATTATTATGTGTTGATGTGGTCGGAAACTAGTTTTGGAATTATTTGAAGTAGTTTTAAGACTCTACTTGATGATGGTTTTATAGGAAAACATGCTGCCAAGAAGGAATGATGTTCCAAGAGCCAATGCTAATAGGGACGATCGGATGGCGGAGGCTATGAATAACATGGCTACTTCTGTTGCTGCACAGACTGCTGCCAAGACTCAACGTGATCTTGAAAAGAGGGGAAGAGAGATCCGGGCTGCAGAGTCAAGAGGATTAGAAGACTTCTGTCGTTACAATCCTCCCAAGTTTAAGGGGGATGAGGATTCAGAGAAGGCGGATCAATGGCTCCAAGAAGTGGAGAAGATCTTCGAAATGATTAACTGTCAGGCAGAAGTGAAGGTCAACTATGCCACTTATATGCTATTAGGGGATGATGAGTACTGGTGGAGGAGTGCAAGATTGTTGATGAGAGCAGCTCACGAGGAGGTGGACTGGGAATCCTTCAAAAGGAAGTTTTTAGACAAATACTTCTCGATGAGTACCAAGACTAAACTGGGTGACGATTTCCTGAAACTGCATCAGGGGAACATGACCGTGGGCGAATATGCTGCTAAGTTTGAATC
>NC_021164.2:25851705-25852716 GCF_000331145.2 Cicer arietinum | reverse complement strand
AGACAAGTGGGACAAGTGATACGATGTTTCCGATGTGGAGAAGAGGGACATTATGCAAATGCTTGTACCTTTAACAGTCCTACTTGCTACAATTGCCATAAACCAGGACACTTTGCAAAGAATTGCAAGGCTCCAAAGGTGGAACCAGTTGTGAATGTAGCTAGGGCTACCCGTCCTACTGCTAGAGGACGCATTTATTGTGTGAGTGCTAAAGATGGGAATCCATCTGGCAATCCGATTCAACGTGACTGTGAGATTGCAGGTAACACTTTGACTGCACTTTTTGATTCGGGGGCAACCCATTCCTTCATTGCTATGGATTGTGTGAATCGTTAGAAGTTATTTGTGTCTGTTTTACCTTTTGATTTGGTTGTTTCCACACCTGCTAAGACTTTGACAATAAACTCTGCATGTTTACATTGTCAAATAATTATTCAGAATAGGGATTTCTTGGTTAATTTGATTTGTTTACCTCTACAATCACTCGAGGTCATTCTCGATATGGATTGGATCGTAAATTGGTTCTTTTTCCCGAACCAGGAGTTGTTAAGTATCTAGCCGCCAGCAGACTCTGAGTGTCGCTAAAAGAAGGAACTCATGAGTTTTTGTCTCTGGCTAATGTGGAGGCAAAGATAAATGTGGACATAGAAGATGTGATGCTCGTCAATGAGTACCGGGACGTATTTCCAACGGAAATTCCAGGACTGCCACCGGTAAGAGAAGTGGAATTTTTCATTAATTTGCACCCAGGAATCGGACCTATTTCAATGGCACCGTATCGAATGTCGCCATTGGAATTAAATGAGCTCAAAAGCCAAATTGAAGACTTGTTGGAGAAGAAATTTATTAGACCAAGTGTATCACCATGGGGAGCTCCAGTTTTGCTAGTTAAGAAGAAGGACGGAAGCTCGCGCTTATGTGTGGATTATAGACAGCTTAATAAGGCAACTATTAAGAATTGTTATCCTTTGCCACACATTGATGATTTAATGATCAATTGAGAGGGACCGC
>NC_021164.2:25828622-25850842 GCF_000331145.2 Cicer arietinum | reverse complement strand
GTGTTCAGTGACCATAAAAGTTTGAAATATTTGTTTGATCAGAAGGAGTTGAACATGCGCCAGAGACGATGTATGGAGACTCTCAAGGATTTTGATTTCACACTCCAGTACCACCCTGGGAAGGCCAATGTAGTGGCTGATGCGTTGAGTAGAAGAAGTGTATCGGTGTCTCCAACAAAAAGAAACATATCAAAAACCAAAAAGTCCTAAAATCTAAATCAACTAAGATTTTTGCACTTATAGGTTGAACTACGTTGATACTCAAATGTTAAAACATAACAAATATTAAAACGACCTAAATTAATTAAGAACCAAAATGGACTAATATAGACCAAGACCCTTACACCCTAATCGCTAATTACTAAACCCTAAAACCTAAAACCTATATCCTAGTCTCTTAACCTAGTAAAGACCAAAATGACCTAAAATATTAATGGATTTTGACTTTTGCACTAATTGGACGAACTACAATGAAAAAGAACTAAAATGGACAAAAAGAAACTAAAATGGATAAAAACCAAAATGACCTAAAATCTAAATCCATTGAGACCTATGGATTTATTCGACGAACTTCATTGTTTATCGAATACATTGAGACCTTTGCACTTTACTAGAATAAGTGAGACTTATGCACTTTACTAAAATAAGTAGACTTTTGGACTTATAGGTTGCACTATATTGATTTACAACTAAAATGGACAAAAGAAAAACCTTAACAAAAGCCAAAATGACCTAAACTGCTAATCCATTTAGTCTTTTGCATTTATTAGACGAACTAAATTGTTTTAGAAACAAAGTGGACGAGAATACACCTAATAAATAACAATATGACTTAAAATCTATATCCATTGAGAATTATGCACTTATTTCATGAAATGCATTGATTTAAACAAAAATGGACTCGAATAGACCTAGACTCTTAACCCTAAACCTAAACCCGAAACCCTAAACCCTAATCCATAAACCCTAAACCCTAAACCTTAAACCTTTAACCCTTAACCCTTAACCCTTAACCCTTAACCCTTAACCCTAAATCCTAAATCATTAACCCTAAACCCTAAACCAAAAACCCTAACCCCTAAACCTTAATCCCTAAACCCAAAACCCAAAACTCTAAACCCTAAACACTAAACCCTAAACCCTACAATATATCCATTTATTTAATGAACTAAATGAAAAAGAACTAAATGCAACAAAAAGATACATATCAAAAACCAAAAAGTCCTAAAATCTAAATACTCTAAGATTTTTGCACTTATATGTTGAACTACGTTGATATTAAAATGTTAAAACATAACAAATATTAAAACGACCTACATTAAATAAGAACCAAAATGGAGTAATATAGACCAAGACCCTTAAACCCTAAACGCTAAATACTAAACCGTAAAACCTAAAACCTATATCCTAATCTCTTAACCTAGTAAAGACCAAAATGACCTAAAATATTAATGCATTTTGACTTTTGCACTAATTGGACGAACTACAATGAAAAAGAACTAAAATGGACAAAAAGAAACTGAAATGGACAAAAACCAAAATGACCCAAAATCTAAATCCATTGAGACCTATGGATTTATTCGACAGACTTCATTGTTTATTGAATACATTGAGACCTTTGCACATTACTAGAATAAGTGAGACTTATGCACTTTAATAAAATAAGTTAGACTTTTGGACTTATAGGTTGCACTACATTGATTAACAACTGAAATAGACAAAATAAAAACCATAACAAAAGCCAAAATGACATAAACTTCTAATCCATTTCGTCTTTTGCACTTATTAGACGAACTAAATTGTTTTAGAAACAAAGTGGACGAGAATACACCTAATAAATAACAATATGACTTAAAATCAATATCCATTGAGAATTATGCACTTATTTCATGAAATGCATTGATTTAAACAAAAATGGATTAGAATAAACCTAGACTCTTAACCCTAAACCTAAACCCTAAACCCTAAACCCTAAACCCTAAATCTTAAACCCTAAATCCTAAACCCTAAACCTTAAACCCTTAACCCTAAACCTTAAACCCTAAACCCTAAACTGTAAATCCTAAACCTTATTCTGTAAACCCTAAATCCAAAACCCTAAATCGAAAACCCTAAACACTAAACCCTAAACCCTACGATATATCCATTTATTTAATGAACTACAATGAAAAAGAACTAAATCCAACATAAAGAAACATATCAAAAACCAAAAAGTCCTAAAATCAAAATCAACTAAGATTTTTGCACTTATAGGTTGAACTACGTTGATACTTAAATGTTAAAACATAACAAATTTTGAAATGACCTAAATTAATTAAGAACCAAAATGGACTAATATAGACCAAGACCTTTACACCCTAAACCCTAAACGCTAAATGCTAAACCATAAACCCAAAAACCTATATCCTAGTCTCTTAACCCTAGTAAAGACCAAAATGACCTAAAATATTAATGCATTTTGACTTTTGCACTAATTGGACGAACTACAATGAAGAAGAACTAAAATTGACAAAAAGATACTAAAATGGACAAAAACCAAAATGACCTAAAATCTAAATCCATTGAAACTTATGGATTTATTCGACAGACTTCATTGTTTATTGAATAGATTGAGACCTTTGCACTTTACTAGATTAAGTGAGACTTATGCACTTTAGTAAAATAAGTGAGACTTTTGGACTTATAGGTTGCACTACAATGATTAACAGCTAAAATGGACAAAATAAAAACCTCAACAAAAGCAAAAATGACCTAAACTTCTAATCCATTTAGTCTTTTGCACTTATTAGACGAACTAAATTGTTTTAGAAACAAAGTGGACGAGAATACACCTAATAAATAACAATCTGACTTAAAATCTATATCCATTGAGAATTATGCATTTATTTCATGAAATGCATTGATTTAAACAATAATGGACTAGAATAGACCTAGACTCTTAACCCTAAACCTAAACCCGAAACCCTAAACCCTAAACCCTAGACCTTAAAGCCTAAACCCTAAACCCTAAACCCTAAACCCTAAACCCTAAAACCTATATCCTAAACTCTTAACCTAGTAAAGACAAAAATGACCAAAAATATTAATGCATTTTGACTTTTGCACTAATTGGACAAAATACAATAAAGAAGAACTAAAATGGACAAAAAGAAACTAAAATGGACAAAAACCAAAATGACCTAAAATCTAAATCCATAGAGACTTATGGATTTCTTTGAAGAACTTCATTGTTTATTGAATACATTGAGACCTTCGCACATTACTAGAATAAGTGAGACTTATGCACTTTTCAAAAATAAGTTAGACTTTTGGACTTATAGGTTGCACTACATTAATTAACAACTGAAATGGGCAAAATAAAAACCATAACAAAAGCCAAAATGACCTAAACTTCTAATCCATTTCGTCTTTTGCACTTATTAGACGAACTAAATTGTTTTAAAAACAAAATGGACGAGAATACACCTAATAAATAACAATATGACTTAAAATCAATATCCATTGAGAATTATGCACTTATTTCATGAAATGCATTGATTTAAACAAAAATGGATTAGAATAAACCTAGACTCTTAACCCTAAACCTAAACCCGAAACCCTAAACCCTAAACCCTAAATCTTAAACCCTAAATCCTAAACCCTAAACCTTAAACCCTTAACCCTAAACCTTAAACCCTAAACCCTAAACCCTAAACCCTAAATCCTAAACCCTAAACCAAAAACCAAAAACCCTTAACTGTAAATACAAAACCCTAAACTCTAAACCTTAAACCCTTCAATATATCCATTTATTTAATGAACTACAATGAAAAAGAACTAAATCCAACAAAAAGAAACATATCAAAAACCAAAAAGTCCTAAAATCTAAATCAACTAAGATTTTTGCACTTATAGGTTGAACTACGTTGATACTCAAATGTTAAAACATAACAAATATTAAAACAACATAAATTAATTAAGAACCAAAATGGACTAATATAGACCAAGACCCTTACACCCTAAACGCTAAATACTAAACCCTAAACCCTAAACCCTAAAACCTATATCCTAGTCTCTTAACCTAGTAAAGACCAAAATGACCTAAAATATTAATGCATTTTGACTTTTGCACTAATTGGACGAACTACAATGAAGAAGAACTAAAATTGACAAAAAGAAACTAAAATGGACAAAAACCAAAATAACCTAAAATCTAAATCCATTGAGACTTATGGATTTATTCGACAGACTTCATTGTTTATTGAATACATTGAGACCTTTGCACTTTACTAGAATAAGTGAGACTTATGCACTTTATTAAAATAAGTGAGACTTTTGGACTTATAGGTTGGACTACATTGATTAACAACTAAAATGGACAAAATAAAAACCTTAACAAAAGCCAAAATGACCTAAACTTCTAATCCATTTAGTCTTCTGCACTTATTAGACGAACTAAATTGTTTTAGAAACAAAGTGGACGAGAATACACCTAATAAATAACAATATGACTTAAAATCTATATCCATTGAGAATTATGCACTTATTTGATGAAATGCATTGATTTCAACAAAAATGGACTAGAATAGACCTAGACTCTTAACCCTAAACCTAAACCCGAAACCATAAACCCTAATCCCTAAACCCTAAACCTTAAACGTTTAACCCTTAACCCTTAACCCTAAACCCTAAACCCTAAACCATAAACCCTAAACCCGAAACCAAAAACCATAAACCCTAATCCCTAAACCTTAATCCCTAAACCCTAAACCCAAAACCCTAAACTCTAAACCCTAAACACTAAACCCTAAACCTTACAATATATCCATTTATTTAATGAACTAAATGAAAAAGAACTAAATGCATTAATTAAGAACAAAATTGGACTAATATAGACCAAGACCCTTACACCCTAAATGCTAAATACTAAACCCTAAAACCTAAAATCTATATCCTAATCTCTTAACCTTGAATAGACCAAAATGACCTAAAATATTAATGCATTTTGACTTTTGCACTAATTGGACGAACT
Organism: Cicer arietinum; assembly: GCF_000331145.2. Taxonomy (NCBI): domain Eukaryota; kingdom Viridiplantae; phylum Streptophyta; class Magnoliopsida; order Fabales; family Fabaceae; genus Cicer; species Cicer arietinum. The sequence continues at coordinate 25,845,831 of NC_021164.2, read as the reverse complement.
ACAATGAAAAAGAACTAAAATGGACAAAAAGAAACTAAAATGGATAAAAACCAAAATGACCTAAAATCTAAATCCATTGAGACCTATGGATTTATTCGACGGACTTCATTGTTTATTGAATACATTGAGACATTTGCACTTTACTAGAATAAGTGAGATTATGCACTTCACTAGAATAAGTGAGATTATGCACTTTACTAGAATAAGTGAGACTTTTGGACTTATAGGTTGCACTACATTGATTAACAATTAAAATGGACAAAAAAAAGCATAACAAAAGCCAAAATGACCTAAACTTCTAATCCATTGAGTCTTTTGCACTTATTAGACGAACTAAATTGTTTTAGATACAAAGTGGACGAGAATACACCTAATAAATAACAATATGACTTAAAATCTATATCCATTGAGAATTATGCACTTATTTCATGACATGCATTGATTTAAACAAAAATGGACTAGAATAGACATAGACTCTTAACCCTAAACCTAAACCTGAAACCCTAAATCCTAAACCCAAATGGTAATTTAACAAATATCTAGTTTTGAGATATTCTTTAAAAGTAATATATATATATATATGTATGTATGTATATATATATACATATTTGTTTGGAGAGAAAAGCAAAGGAAAGAAACACAAAGGAAAGAAAGAAAACATTTTTCATCCCCTTCCTCACACTGCCTCGTGTGACTCCCTCCCTGCTTCCTCCATTTTTCGTTTTTCTTTGCTTCCTTTAAGTTCGAGAATTGAAACCCAAGCCTAGTGGGTGAGAAAGATCAAGTTCCCAATTCCTTCCTCCTTCACGGATTCGAAAACAGAATTAGGGATTTCAAAACCGTCAAACACAAACCTCCCCGTTTCATCTAGATCTAAGCTTCGTTTCGCGAAGAGATAGAAGGGAAAGTTGCTCACTACCATGCTACGGTGCTAGGGAACCAACTTTGGAGGCGACGTTGCGAGCGGAGATTTTACCGGATTTACTCGCGGTACCGTAATCGAACGTTAAAGCTAACGTGAAGGTAAGGGCTCCTTCCAAACTTTTAGTTTGCATTTAGGGACTTATCTGTGATTGTGTGGAAAAGAATTTTGTTAGGGTTAGAGTGTTGACTTGGGGAAAAATGAATCTAAGGCTTTATGGGTAAAATCTTAGAGTTAGGTTTTGGTGTTATTGATGAATGTTTCGTGGAAAATGACTTTAACTCATTTGTGTATGATTTTGAGTAAATGAAATTTGATGTGTTTGAGTGGTATGTTGTGATGATTTGTGTTAATCGTGTTTGACGTGTTCATAATTGATGCTTATGAAATTCGAGACGTGAATTGGTGTGAATTGTGATTTGGTTTTGATAATATGTTTGAGTTGTTTTGTATGGAATTTGTAAACCATTAGGGTTAAACGAGTATTAAGAATGGAGAATCTCTTAATATCTTGTTTACTTAATGTGTATTTGCGAAAATCGTTTAAGTTTAATGAGTATTAAGAATGGGGAATCTCTTAATGTCTTGTTTACTTAATGTGTGTTTGTGAAAATCGTTTAAGTTAAATGAGTATTAAGAATGGGGAATCTCTTAATGTCTTGTTTACTTAATGTTTGTTTTGGAAAATCGTTTAAGTTAAAAGAGTATTAAGAATGGGGAATCTCTTAATGTCTTGTTTACTTAATGTGTGCTTGTGAATGGGGAATCTCTTAATGTCTTGTTTACTTAATGTGTGTTTGAGAAAATCGTTTAAGTTAAATGAGTATTAAGAATGGGGAATCTTTTAATATTTGCATTTGCTTAACGATTGTTGTGGATGGAGTCAGTGTATGCTCATGCATTTCGTTTTGGTAAATCGTGCTGACCCGTGATAGGTGCACCTCGGTAAACAGTACTGACCCGTGATAGGTGGTACGTTTACGATTTACGTTTTTGGTAAATTGTGTTGACCCGTGATAGGTGACACCTTGGTAAATAGTACTTTGGCCTGTGATAGGCGGTACGTTTACGATTTACGCTTTTTCTTTTAGTAAATCGTGCTGATCCGTGATAGGTGGCACCTCGATAAACAGTACTGACTTGTGATAGGTGGTACGTTTACGATTTACGCTTTTTAGTAAATCGTGCTGACCCGTGATAGGTGGCACCTCGGTAAACAGTATTGACCCGTGATAGGTGGTACGTTTACGATTTACGCTTTTTAGTAAATCGTGCTGACCCGTGATAGGTGGCACCTCGGTAAACAGTATTGACCCGTGATAGGTGGTACGTTTACGATTTACGCTTTTTAGTAAATCGTGCTGACCCGTGATAGGTGGCACCTCGGTAAACAGTATTGACCCGTGATAGGTGGTACGTTTACGATTTACGCTTTTTAGTAAATCGTGCTGACCCGTGATAGGTGGCACCTCGGTAATTGGTACTTTGGCCTGCGATAGGCGGTACGATTATGATTTACGGCCCTTTGAGGAGGGTTGTGGTTTGGGATTCCGAGTCCATGCATTTTGGCATATACGCATCGCATTAGGGTGCTTGGCACGCGAGTCGCGTTTGATTCAAGTTTATGATTGAGTGTTTTGAATTTGAGTTGTCGTGGTAATTGTGTTGAAATCGCTAAGTGTTATGTATTGATCATTGTGTGTAAGTGTGATGGATTGTAAAACTATTTCGAAACTCAAGTTGTCTTGGTAAATGTTTTGAAATTGCTAAGTGTTATGTATTGATTATTGTGTGTAAGTGTGATGGATTGCAAAACTATTTTGAAACCCAATTTGTCGTGGTGATCGTGTGGGAATTGCTAAGTGTTAAGATGTGGAATTGTGTATGAATGTGATTGAGTTAGTTTATGTATTTTTGGAAGAATATGCAGGGAAATCAATTTCCCAATCGATTGGATGATTTACAGGGACTTCGCTAATTTGATATAATCGATTTGCCAATCGATTTTATAATATGTTTTTCAAAATCATTTAAGAAATCGATTTGGCCATACAGGAACTCATCAAAAACTGACAAAATCGATTTGGAAATCTATTGGCATTAATACAGGGGCTCAGTTATTCATTCAATCGATTTCCCAATCGATTGAACAAAGCCCATAGTTCAAATTTCACTAAAAACCTTCAGGAAATCGATTGGCTTAGTAGAAATTTATATTTTGAGTTAGATAATCGATTGCTCAATTGATTTATCAATGTTTTGGTCAGTTATGTATTACTTGATGGATTGAGAACTTTATTTTGATTTCATTTTTATTTGGCAAGTGTTATATGAAATTTTAAGCATAAGGAAAACCCTTTTTAAGGTGCATGCTAAGTGGAAAGGTTATTTTGTGCATTCAAAAACTTAAATGTTATGTGTTAACTGTTAATTTCGGTTGGTGACCCTTTACAACTATTGTGGAAATCTGGGTTTTGCCCTCAGATGAGAGTCAGGACAATCCTACCGGTGCGTACCCTATGGATGGGAATGTAGACGGGAACGACTGACTGTAGCTATGTTAGGAGGATCTTATGGGGAGCGTGGAGATCACTCAGGTGTATAGTTTTTTTGGTAGAATGATCAGATTAGGTTGACATAGAGGGAACACACGTCTTTCTTTTGAATTGTATTTATTTTAAAATGGAAGACTGTACCTATACTAATATTGTCAGCTTGACATGTTATTTTCGATGGGTTACATGTACCAACTTTTGATGTGTAAATATTTTGGATTCATATTTTGAGGAACTTTTCCGCTGCTTGTAAATTATAATGACTTAATTATTTATCCAAAGGTATTACCTTATTTATTTCTCTGTTTTATTTTAATTTCTTTTTTTAAAAAAATAATACACCTCGCTTTGAAAATTAGGGTGTTACATTGTGGTATCAGAGCTTTGGTTTGGTTTTCTTTGGGGACTGTGGATCCTTTGGTTATAGATTGTAGGTCAACCTGTAAGTTGAGAGTTGTTATCTGATCATGCGTCGGTTTAGGTGGGTTGAGTTGTCAGGTCCGCAATAATTATTATGTGTTAATGTGGTCGGAAACTAGTTTTGGAATTATTTGAAGTAGTGTTACGACTCTACTTGATGATGGTTTTATAGGAAAACCATGCCTCCAAGAAGGAATGACGTTCCAAGAGCCAATGCTAATAGGGACGACCGGACAAAAATGCACCAAGACCCTAATGGACAAAAATGCACCAAGACCCTTACACCCTAAACCCTAATCCCTAAACCTAGTAAAGACCAAAATGAGCCAAAATATTAATACATTGAGACTTTTGCATTTATTGAATGACTTCAATGAATAAGAACTAAATCCAACAAAAAGAAACATATCAAAAACGAAAAAGTCATAAAATCTAAATCAACTGAGACTTTGGCACTTACTAGATGAGCTACATTGTTTTAGAAACAAAGTGCACTAGAATACACCTAAGAAATGACAAAAAATGACCTAAAATATATATCCATTTAGAATTATGCACTTATTTCATGAAATGTGTAACACCCCGTTTTTCAAAGCGAGGGTATATTTTTTTTTTCAAAAGTAATTAAACTAAAACAGAGGAATAAATAAAGAAATGTCTTTGGATAAATAATTGAGTCATTATAATTTACGCAGCGGAAAAGTTTCTCCAATTATAAATCCAAAACATTTACATAACATCAAATGGTACATGGAACCCATCCAAAGATGATATCAAACTGATAATATTTGTATAAGTACAGTTTTCCAAACTAAAAATACTCCAAACCAAAAAGAAGGACCCCTAGTCCCTATACATCATCCTAATCTGATCATCCTACCATTCTTAATACTCATTTACTGAAACGATTTTCAAAAACGAACATTAAGTAACCGAGACATTAAGAGATTCCCCATTCTTAATACTCATTTACTGAAACGATTTTCAAAAACGAACATTAAGTAACCGAGACATTAAGAGATTCCCTCTCCTTAACGTCCAGTTAACTTAAACGGTTTTCAAAACAAAATATTAAGTAACCGAGACATTAAGAGATTCCCCATTCTTAACGCCCAGTTTACTTAAACGGTTTTCAAAACAAAATATTAAGTAACCGAGACATTAAGAGATTCCCCATTCTTAACGCCCAGTTTACTTAAACGGTTTTCAAAACAAAATATTAAGTAACCGAGACATTAAGAGATTCCCCATTCTTAACGCCCAGTTTACTTAAACGGTTTTCAAAACAAAATATTAAGTAACCGAGACATTAAGAGATTCCCCATTCTTAACGCCCAGTTTACTTAAACGGTTTTCAAAACAAAATATTAAGTAACCGAGACATTAAGAGATTCCCCATTCTTAACGCCCAGTTTACTTAAACGGTTTTCAAAACAAAATATTAAGTAACCGAGACATTAAGAGATTCCCCATTCTTAACGCCCAGTTTACTTAAACGGTTTTCAAAACAAAATATTAAGTAACCGAGACATTAAGAGATTCCCCATTCTTAACGCCCAGTTTACTTAAACGGTTTTCAAAACAAAATATTAAGTAACCGAGACATTAAGAGATTCCCCATTCTTAACGCCCAGTTTACTTAAACGGTTTTCAAAACAAAATATTAAGTAACCGAGACATTAAGAGGTTCCCCCTCCTTAACGTCCAGTTAACTTAAACGGTTTTCAAAACAAAATATTAAGTAACCGAGACATTAAGAGATTCCCCATTCTTAACGCCCAGTTTACTTAAACGGTTTTCAAAACAAAATATTAAGTAACCGAGACATTAAGAGATTCCCCATTCTTAACGCCCAGTTTACTTAAACGGTTTTCAAAACAAAATATTAAGTAACCGAGACATTAAGAGATTCCCCGTTCTTAACGCCCAGTTAACTTAAACGATTTTTCTTTAAAACAAAATATTAAGTAACCGAGACATTAAGAGATTCCCCCTCCTTAACGTCCAGTTAACTTAAACGGTTTTCAAAACAAAATATTAAGTAACCGAGACATTAAGAGATTCCCCATTCTTAACGCCCAGTTAACTTAAACGATTTTTCTTTAAAACAAAATATTAAGTAACCGAGACATTAAGAGATTCCCCATTCTTAACGCCCAGTTAACTTAAACGATTTTTCTTTAAAACAAAATATTAAGTAACCGAGACATTAAGAGATTCCCCATTCTTAACGCCCAGTTAACTTAAACGATTTTTCTTTAAAACAAAATATTAAGTAACCGAGACATTAAGAGATTCCCCATTCTTAACGCCCAGTTAACTTAAACGATTTTTCTTTAAAACAAAATATTAAGTAACCGAGACATTAAGAGATTCCCCATTCTTAACGCCCAGTTTACTTAAACGGTTTTCAAAACAAAATGTTAAGTAACCGAGACATTAAGAGATTCCCCATTCTTAACGCCCAGTTTACTTAAACGGTTTTCAAAACAAAATGTTAAGTAACCGAGACATTAAGAGATTCCCCATTCTTAACGCCCAGTTAACTTAAACGATTTTTCACAAACAAACGCACATTAAGTAAACGAGACATTAAGAGATTCCCCATTCTTAATACTCATTTAACTTAATGGTTTTCAAATTTCACACAACACAAACTCAACAAATTCTCACATCAAAACATATCAATTCATTTATTCACAAATCCAACCATACACATATCAAATTTCATTTACTCATAATCACACACAATGACATTCAAATTCATTTACCACGAAACATTCATCACTATAAACAAAACCTAACTCTAAGGTTTTACCCATAACGCCCTAGTTTCGTTTTTCCCCAAATCGATACATTTAACCCTAACAAATTCCTTCCCACACAACTACAGATAAGTCCCTAATGCAAGCTAGAAGTTTGGAAGGAGCCCTTACCTCAACGTTAGCTTTATCGTGCGTTTCTGGTACCGCGAGTAATTCCGGTAAAATCTCCGCTCGCAACGCCGCTTCCAAATTAGTTCACTAGCACCGTAGCGTGGTGGTGAGCAACTTTCCCTTCTATCTCTTCGAGAAATGAGGTTTGGATCTAGAAGAAACGGAGGGGTTTGTGTTTGGATCTCAAAACCGTTTTTCTTCGTTTTCGAATCAAAGAGGAAGAGTGGAGTTGCGAAAACCTTGATCTAACTCACACCCAACCTTGGGTCACTAGCTTTGAAGAAAAGGAAGCAACGAAAACGAAAAATGGAGAAAGGATGGATTTTTGGTTTTCTTGCGTGAACCTGAGGAAGGAGATGGAAATTGGAAATTTCCTTCCTTTCTTTTTCTTTCCTTTGTTTTTCCTTTCTTCCTTTTTCCTTCCTTCCTTTATATACTATTTTCTTTTCCTTTTCCTTCCTTCTAGTTTTCCTTTCTTTTTCCCTCCAAACAAACATATATAAATATAATAAATATAACTTAACAAATATCTCAAAATCTAGATATTTATTAAATTACCGTTTCACCCGAAACGCCTTAAATTCTCCGTAAAGGATTTTCCGCAGTTAAATTCAATTTATTTATCGACGAGAAATTCTAATTGGCATCGAAATATCTTTTTGATTATAAAACTCCAAAATATTATTAATTTTGGCTTAAAAGCCTCCGAGCCAAAATCCAAAATATACCAAAAATACATAAAAGGGTACTTTAAAATTATGGGTCTTACAAAATGCATTGATTTAAACAAAAATGGTCTAGAATAGACCTAGACTCTTAACCGTAAACCTAAACCCGAAACCCTAAACCCTAATCCCTAAACCCGAAAACCTAAACCCTAAACCGTAAACCATAAACCCTAAACCCTAAACCTTAAACCCTTAACCCTTAACCCTTAACCCTTAACCCTTAATCTCAAACTCTAAACCCTATGCCCTAATCCCAAAACAAAAAACCTTAAACCCTTAACCTAGTAAAGACCACAAACGACCTAATATATTAATAAATTGAGACTTTTACACTTATTAGACCAACTACATTGGGACTTTTCAACTTATTGAACGAACTACAATCAATAAGAACAAAAAATGGACAAAAACAAACATATCAAAAATAAACAAATTACCTAAAATCCATAACTAGTGACACTTATGCACTTACTCGATGAACTACATTTTTAAGAACCAAAATGGACTAAAATAGGCCAAAACCCTTACACCCTAAACCTTAATCCCTTAACCTAGTAAAGACCAAAATGACATGAAATATTAATACACTGAGACTTTTGCATTTATTGAATGAACTACAATAAATAAGAACTAAATCCGACAAAGAAACATATCAAAAACCAAAAAGTCCTAAAATCTAAATCAACTAAGACTTTTGCACTTATAGGTTGAACTACATTGATTAACAACTAAAATGTACAATAAAAAAATCATATCAAATATTAAAATGACCTAAAAATTTTGATCGATTGAGTCTTTTGCACTTATTAAACGAACTACATTGTTTAGAAACAAAGTGCACTAGTATACACCTAATAAATAACAAAATGACCTAAAATATATATATCCATATAGAATTACGCACTTATATCATGCAATATATTTCTTGAAATATATTGATTAAAACAAAAATGGACTATAATAGACCTAGATCCTTAACCCTCAACCCTAAACCCTAATCCCTAAGACCTAAAATCTAAATCAACTAAGACTTTTGCACTTATAGGTTGAACTACATTGATTAACAACTAAAATGTACAATAAAAAAATCATAACAAATATTAAAATGACCTAAAAATTTTGATCGATTGAGTCTTTTGCACTTATTAAACGAACTACATTGTTTAGAAACAAAGTGCACTAGTATACACCTAATAAATAACAAAATGACCTAAAATATATATATCCATATAGAATTACGCACTTATATCATGCAATATATTTCTTGAAATATATTGATTAAAACAAAAATGGACTATAATAGACCTAGATCCTTAACCCTCAACCCTAAACCCTAAACCCTAACCCCTAAACCCTAAACCATAATTCGTAATCCCTAAATCCCAAACCCAAAACCCAAAACCCAAAAACCAAAACCCTAAACCCTAAACCTTAATCCCTAAACCCTAAACCCTAAACCCTAAACCCTAAACTCTAAACCCTAAACCCTAAATCCTAAACCAAAAACCAAAAACCCTAAACCCTAACCCATAATCCCTAAACCCTAAACCCAAAACCCTAAACTCTAAACCCTAATTAAACACTAAACCCTAAACCATATCCAATTATCGAATGAACTACAATAAAAAAGCACTAAATCCAACAAAAAGAAACATCAAAAACCAAAAAGTCTTAAAATGTAAATCAACTAAGATTTTTGCACTTATAGGTTGAACTACGTTAATATTAAACCCTAAAACCTAAAACCTAAAACCTATATCCTAATCTCTTAACCTCGTAAAGACCAAAATGACCTAAAATATTAATGCATTTTGACTTTTGCACTAATTGGACGAAATACAATGAAGAAAAACTAAAATGGACAAAAAGAAACTAAAATGGACAAAAACCAAAATGACCTAAAATCTAAATCCATAGAGACTTATGGATTTCTTCGAAGAACTTCATTGTTTATTGAATACATTGAGACCTTTGCACATTACTAGAATAAGTGAGACATATGCACTTTACTAAAATAAGTTAGACTTTTGGACTTATAGGTTGCACTACATTGATATACAAATGAAATGGACAAAATAAAAACCATAACAAAAGCCAAAATGACCTAAACTTCGAATCCATTTCGTCTTTTGCACTTATTAGACAAACTAAATTGTTTTAGAAACAAAGTGAACGAGAATACACCTAATAAATAACAATATGACTTGAAATCTACATCCATTGAGAATTATGCACTTATTTCATGAAATGCATTGATTTAAACAAAAATGCATGAATAGACCTAGACTCTTAACCCTAATCCTAAACCCGAAACCCTAAATCTTAAATCCTAAACCCTAAACGTTAAACCCTTAACCCTAAACCGTAAACCTTAAACCCTAAATCTTAAATCCTAAACCCTAAACCCTAAACCCTAAACCTTAAACCCTAAACCCTAAACCTTAAAGCCTAAACCTTAAACCCTAAACCCTAATCCCTAAACCCTAAAACCTAAACCCTAAATTCTAAACCCTAAACCCTAAACCCTAAACTCTAAACCCTAAACCCTAAACCATAAATCCTAAACCAAAAACCAAAAACCCTGAACCCTGAACCCTAAACCATAATCCCTAAACCATAAATCCTAAACCAAAAACCAAAAACCCTGAACCCTGAACCCTAAACCATAATCCCTAAACCGTAAACCCAAAACCCTAAACTCTAAACCCTAAACACTAAACCCGAAACACTAAACCATATCCATTTATCGAATGAACTACAATAAAAAAAGCACTAAATCCAACAGAAAGAAACATATGAAAAACCAAAAACCCTGAACCCTAAACCATAATCCCTAAACCCTAAACCCAAAACCTTAAACTCTAAACCCTAAACACTAAACCTTAAACCATATCCATTTAACGAATGATCTACAATGAAAAAGCACTAAATCCAACAAAAGAAACATATCAAAAACAAAAAAGTCCTAAAATCTAAATCAACTAAGATTTTTGCACTTATAGGTTGAACTACGTTAATATTAAACCCTAAACTTCTAAAACCTAAAACCTATATCCTAATCTCTTAACCTAGTAAAGACCAAAATGACCTAAAATATTAATGCATTTTGACTTTTGCACTAATTAGACGAAATACAATGAAGAAGAACAAAAATGGACAAAAAGAAATTAAAATGGACAAAAACCAAAATGACCTAAAATCTAAATCCATAGAGACTTATGGATTTCTTCGAAGAACTTCATTGTTTATTGAATACATTTAGACCTTTGCACATTACTAGAATACGTGAGACTTATGCACTTTACTAAAATAAGTTAGATTTTTGAAAGTATAGGTTGCACTACATTGGTTAACAACTGAAATGGACAAAATAAAAACCATAACAAAAGCCAAAATAACCTAAACATCTAATCCATTTCGTCTTTTGCACTTATTAGACAAACTAAATTGTTTTAGAAACAAAGAGGACGAGAATACACCTAATAAATAACAATATGACTTTAAATCTACATCCATTGAGAATTATGCACTTATTTCATGAAATGCATTGATTTAAACAAAAATAGACTAGAATAGACCTAGACTCTTAACCCTAAACCTAAACCCGAAACCCTAAACCCTAAACCCTAAACATTAAACCCTAAACCCTAAAACCTAAAACCAAAAACCTAAAACCTATATCCTAATCTCTTAACCTAGTAAAGACCAAAATGACCTAAAATATTAATGCATTTTGACTTTTGCACTAATTGGACGAAATACAATGAAGAAGAACTAAAATGGACAAAAAGAAACTAAAATGGACAAAAACCAAAATAGCCTAAATTCTAAATCCATAGAGACTTATTGTTTTCTTCGAAGAACTTCATTGTTTATTGAATACATTGAGACATTTGCACTTTACTAGAATAAGTGAGACTTATGCACTTTACTAAAATAAGTTAGACTTTTGGACTTATAGGTTGCACTACATTGATTAACAACTGAAATTGACAAAATAAAAACCATTACAAAAGCCAAAGTGACCTAAACTTCTAATCCATTTCGTCTTTTGCACTTATTAGACGAACTAAATTGTTTTAGAAACAAAGTGGACGAGAATACACCTAATAAATAACAATATGACTTAAAATCAATATCCACTGAGAATTATGCACTTATTTCATAAAATGCATTGATTTAAACAATAATGGATTAGAATAGACCTAGACTCTTAACCCTAAACCTAAACCCCAAACCCTAATCCCTAAACCCTAAACCCTAAATCTTAAACCCTAAATCTTAAATCCAAAACCCTAAACCCTAAACCTTAAACCCTTAACCCTAAACCTTAAACCCTAAACCTTAAACCCCAAACCCTAAACAAAAAACCCTAAATCCTAAACCCTAAACCAAAAACCCTAAACCCTAAACCCTAAACCTTAATCCCTAAACCCTAAATCCAAAACCCTAAACTCAAAACCCTAAACACTAAACCCTAAACCATACAATATATCCATTTATTTAATAAACTACAATGATAAAGAACTAAATCCAACAAAAAGAAACATATCAAAAACCAAAAATGGACTAAAATAGGCCAAAACCCTTAGACCCTAAACCCTAATCCCTTAACCTAGTAAAGACCAAAATGACATAAAATATTAATACACTGAGACTTTTGCATTTATTGAATGAACTACAATAAATAAGAACTAAATCCGACAAAGAAACATATCAAAAACCAAAAAGTCCTAAAATCTAAATCAACTAAGATTTTTGCACTTATAGGTTGAACTACATTGATTAACAACTAAAATGTACAATAAAAAATCATAACAAATATTAAAATGACCTAAAAATTTTAATCGATTGAGTCTTTTGCACTTATGAGACGAACTACATTGTTTTAGAAACAAAGTGCAGTAGTATACACCTAATAAATAACAAAATGACCTAAAATATATATATATCCATTTAGAATTACGCACTTATATCATGAAATATACTTGTTAAAACCCAATCCCTAAACCGTAAAATCTATATCCATTTAGAATTATGCACTTATTTCTTGAAATATATTGATTAAAGCAAAAATGGACTATAATAGACCTAGATCCTTAACCCTCAACCCTAAACCCTAACCCCTAAACCCTAAACCCTAAACCCTAAACCATAAACCATAAACCCTAAACCAAAAACCCTAAACCCAAAACCATAAACCCTAAACCCTAAACACTTATCCCTAAACCCTAAACCTTACACCCTAAACCCTAAACCCTAAACCCTAAACTCTAAACCCTAAACGCTAAATCCTAAACCAAAAACCCTAAACCCTAATCCATAATCCCTAAACCCTAAACCCAAAACTCTAAACCCTAAACACCAAACCCTACGATATATCCATTTATCACATGAACTACAATGAAAAAGCACTAAATCCAACAAAAAGAAACATTTAAAAAACCGAAAAGTCCTAAAATCTAAAACAACTAAGATTTTTGCACTTATAGGTTGAACTACGTTAATATTAAAATGTTAAAACATAACAAATATTAAAACGACCTATATTAATTAAGAACCAAAATGGACTAATATAGACCAAGACCCTTACACCCTAAACGCTAAATACAAAACTCTAAAACCTAAAACCTATATCCTAATCTCTTAACCTAGTAAAGACCAAAATGACCTAAAATATTAATGCATTTTGAGTTTTGCACTAATTGGACGAACTACAATGAAAAAGAACTAAAATGGACAAAAAGAAACTAAAATGGATAAAAACCAAAATGACCTAAAATCTAAATCCATTGAGACCTATGGATTTATTCGACGGACTTCATTGTTTATTGAATACATTGAGACCTTTGCACTTTACTAGAATAAGTGAGACTTATGCACTTTACTAAAATAAGTGAGACTCTTGGACTTATAGGTTGCACTACATTGATTAACAACTAAAATTGTCAAAATAAAAACCTTAACAAAAGCCAAAATGACCTAAACTTCTAATCCATTTAGTCTTTTGCAATTATTAGACGAACTAAATTGTTTTAGAAACAAAGTGAACGAGAATAACCCTAATAAATAACAATATGACTTGAAATCTACATCCATTGAGAATTATGCACTTATTTCATGAAATGCATTGATTTAAACAAAAATAGACTAGAATAGACCTAGACTCTTAACCCTAAACCTAAACCCTAAACCCTAATCCCTAAAACCTAAACCCTAAACCCTATCCCCTAAACCTTAAACCCTAAACCCTAAACCCTAAAACCTAAAACCTATATCCTAATCTCTTAACCTAGTAAAGACCAAAATGACCTAAAATATTAATGCATTTTGACTTTTGCACTAATTGTACGAAATACAATGAAGAAGAACTAAAATGGACAAAAAGAAACTAAAATGGACAAAAACCAAAATAACCTAAAATCTAAATCCATAGACTTATGGATTTCTTCGAAGAACTTCATTGTTTATTGAATACATTGAGACCTTTGCACTTTACTAGAATAAGTGAGACTTATGCACTTTACTAAAATAAGTTAGACTTTTGGACTTATAGGTTGCACTACATTGATTAACAACTGAAATGAACAAAATAAAAACCATTCAAAAAGCCAAAATGACCTAAACTTCTAATGCATTTCGTCTTTTGCACTTATTAGACGAACTAAATTGTTTTAGAAACGAAGTGGACGAGAATACACCTAATAAATAACAATATGACTTAAAATATATATCCACTGAGAATTATGCACTTATATTATGAAATGCATTGATTTAAACAAATATGGATTAGAATAGACCTAGACTCTTAACCCTAAACCTAAACCCCAAACCCTAATCCCTAAACCCTAAACCCTAAATCTTAAATCCTTAACCCTAAACCCTAAACCTTAAACCCTTAACCCTAAACCTTAAACCTTAAACCCTAAACCTTAAACCCTAAACCCTAAACCCTAAATCCTAAACCCTAAACAAAAAATCCTAAATCCTAAACCCTAAACCCTAAACCTTAATCCCTAAACCCTAAATCCAAAACCCTAAACTCTAAACCCTAAACACTAAACCCTAAACCCTACAATATATCCATTTATTTAATGAACTACAATGAAAAAGAACTAAATCCAACAAAAAAAAACAATTGAAAAACCAAAAAGTCCTATAATCTAAATCAACTAAGATTTTTGCACTTATAGGTCGAACTACGTTGATACTCAAATGTTAAAACATAACAAATATTAAAATGACCTAAATTAATTAAGAACTAAAATGGACTAATATAGACCAAGACCCTTACACCCTAAACGCTAAATACTAAACCCTAAACCCTAAAACCTATATCCTAGTCTCTTAACCTAGTAAAGACCAAAGTGACCTAAAATATTAATGCATTTTGACTTTTGCACTAATTCGACGAACTACAATGAAGAACAACTAAAATGGACAAAAAGTAACTAAAATGGACAAAAACCAAAATGACCTAAAATCTAAATCTATTGAGACTTATGGATTTATTCGACAGACTTCGGTTTTTATTGAATACATTGAGACCTTTGCACTTTACTAGAATAAGTGAGACTTATGCACTTTACTAAAATAAGTGAGACTTTTGGACTTATAGGTTGCACTACATTGATTAACAACTAAAATGGACAAAATAAAAACCTTAACAAAAGCCAAAATGACCTAAACTTCTAATCCATTTAGTCTTTTGCACTTATTAGACGAACTACATTGTTTTAGAAACAAAGTGGACGAGAATACACCTAATAAATAACAATATGACTTAAAATCTATATCCATTGAGAAATATGCACTTATTTTCTGAAATGCGTTGATTTAAACAAAAATGGACTTATTAGACTCTTAACCCTAAACCTAAACCCGAAACCCTAAACCCTAACCCCTAAATCCTAAACCATAAACCTTAAACCTTAAACCTTTAACCCTTAAACATTAACCCTAAACCCTAAATCCTAAACCCTAAACCATAAACCCTAAACCCTAAACGAAAAGCCATAAACCATAAACCCTAAACCTTAAACCCTAAACCTTAAACCCTAAATCCTAAACCCTAAACAAAAAACCCTAAACCCTAAACCTTAATCCCTAAACCCTATATCCAAAACCCTAAACTCTAAACCCTAAACACTAAACCCTAAACCCTACAATATACCCATTTATTTAATGAACTAATTGAAAAAGAACTAAATGCAACAAAAAGATACATATCAAAAACCAAAAAGTCCTAAAATCTAAATCAACTAAGATTTTTGCACTTATAGGTTCAACTACAGTGATTAACAACTAAAATGTACAATAAAAAAAACATAACAAATATTAAAATCACCTAAAAATTATAATTGATTGAGTCTTTTGCACTTATTAGACGAACTACATTGTCCTAAAACCTATATCCTAATCTCTTAACCTAGTAAAGACCAAAATGACCTAAAATATTAATGCATTTTGACTTTTACACTAATTGGACGAACTACAATGAAGAAGAACTAAAATGGACAAAAAGAAACTAAATGGATTATTCGACATACTTCATTGTTTATTGAATACATTGAGACCATTGCACTTTACTAGAATAAGTGAGACTTATGCACTTTACTGAAATAAGTGAGACTTTTGGACTTATAGGTTGCACTAAATTGATTAACAACTAAAATGGAAAAATAAAAACCTTAACAAAAGCCAAAATGACCTAAACTTCTAATCCATTTAGTCTTTTGCACTTATTAGACGAACTAAATTGTTTTAGAAACAAAGTGGACGAGAATACACCTAATAAATAACAATATGACTTAAAATCTATATCCATTGAGAATTATGCACTTATTTCTTGAAATGCATTGATTTAAACAAAAATGGACTAGAATAGACCTAGACTCTTAACCCTAAACCTAAACCCTAAACCCTAATCGCTAAACCCTAAACCCTAAACCCTAAACCCTAAACCCTAAATCTTAAACCTTTAACCCTTATCCCTTAACCCATAACTCTTAACCCTTAACCCTTAACCCTTAACCCTTAACCTTAAACCCTAAACCCTAAACCCTTAACCCTTAACCCTTAACCCTTAACCCTTAACCCTTAACCCTTAACCCTTAACCCTTAACCCTTAACCCTTAACCCTTAACCCTTAACCCTTAACCCTTAACCCTTAACCCTTAACCCTTAACCCTTAACCCTTAACCCTTAACCCTAAAATCTAAATCAACTAAGATTTTTGCACTTATAGGTTGAACTACGTTGATATTAAAATGTTAAAACATAACAAATATTAAAACGACCTACATTAATTAAGAACCAAAATGGACTAATATAGACCAACACCCTTACACCCTAAACGCTAAATACTAAACCCTAAAACCTAAAACCTATATCCTAATCTCTTAACCTAGTAAAGACCAAAATGACCTAAAATATTAATGCATTTTGACTTTTGCACTAATTGGACGAACTACAATGAAATAGAACTAAAATGGACAAAAAGAAACTGAAATGGACAAAAACCAAAATGACCCAAAATCTAAATCCATTGAGACCTATGGATTTATTCGACAGACTTCATTGTTTATTGAATACATTGAGACCTTTGCACTTTACTAGAATAAGTGAGACTTATGCACTTTACTAAAA
>NC_021164.2:25825556-25827624 GCF_000331145.2 Cicer arietinum | reverse complement strand
AAAGTCCTAAAATCTAAATCAACTAAGATTTTTGCACTTATAGGTTGAACTACGTTGATATTAAAATGTTAAAACATAACAAATATTAAAACCACCTACATTAATTAAGAACCAAAATGGACTAATATAGACCAAGACCCTTACACCCTAAACGCTAAATACTAAACCCTAAAACCTAAAACCTATATCCTAATCTCTTAACCTAGTAAAGACCAAAATGACCTAAAATATTAATGCATTTTGACTTTTGCACTAATTGGACGAACTACAATGAAATACAACTAAAATGGACAAAAAGTAACTAAAATGGATAAAAACCAAAATGACCTAAAATCTAAATCCATTGAGACCTTTGGATTTATTCGACAGACTTCAATGTTTATTGAATACATTGAGACCTTTGCACTTTACTAGAATAAGTGAGACTTATGCACTTTACTAAAATAAGTGAGACTTTTGGACTTATAGGTTGCAATACATTGATTAACAACTAAAATGGACAAAATAAAAACCTTAACAAAACCCAAAATGACCTAAACTTCTAATACATTTAGTCTTTTGCACTTATTAGACGAACTAAATTGTTTTAGAAACAAAGTGGACGAGAATACACCTAATAAATAACAATATGACTTAAAATCTATATCCATTGAGAATTATGCACTTATTTCATGAAATGCATTGATTTAAACAAAAATGGACTTGAATAGACATAGACTCTTAACCCTAAACCTAAACCCGAAACCCTAAACCCTAATCCCTAAAACCTAAACCCTAAACCTAAACCCGAAACCCTAAACCCTTTACAATTATTGTGGAAATCTGGGCTTTGCCCTGAGATGAGAGACAGAACGATCCTACCAGTTCGTACCCTACGGACGGGAATGGAGATGGGAACGCTTGACTGCAGCTATGTTAGGAGGATCTCACGGGGCGCGTGGAGATCACTCAGGGTGTTTAGTTGTCTTGTAAAATGATCAGATTAGGTTGACATAGAGGGATCAGATGTCTTTCTTAATGGAAGACTGTATCTATACTAATATTGTCAGCTTGACATGTTATTTTCGATGGGTTACATGTACTAACTTTTGACGTGTAAATACTTTGGATTCGTATTTCAAAAACTATTTCGCTGCTTGTAAATTCTGTTGACTTAATCGTCGTTGTGTTACGACATAAATATTTATCCAAATGTATTTTACCTTATTTAATTCTCTGTTTTATTTTAATTCCAAAAAAAAAAAAATACACCCTCGCTTAGAAAAACGGGGTGTTACATTGTGGTATCAGAGCATTGGTTTGGTTTTCTTTGGGGGTTGTGGAACCTTGGTTATAGATTGTAGGTCAACCTATAGGTTGAGAGTTGTTATCTGATCATGTGTCGGTTTAGGTGGTTTGAGTTGTCAAGTTCATAATAATTATTATGTGCGGTTGTGGTCGGAAGTTATTCTTAGAATTATTGAAGTAGTGTTAAGACTCTACTTGATGATGGTTTTATAGGGAAACCATGCTGCCAAGGAGGAATGACGTTCCGAGAACCAATGCCAGTAGGGATGATCGAATGGCGGAGGTTATGAATAACATGGCTGCTTCTGTTGCTGCACAGACTGCTGTCAAGACTCAACGCGATCTCGAAAAGAGGGGAAGAGAGATCCGTGCTGCAGAGTCAAGAGGATTAAAAGACTTTCGTCGTTACAATCCTCCCAAGTTTGAGGGGACTGAGAATTCAGAGAAAGCAAATCAATGGATCCAAGAAGTGGAGAAGATCTTCGAAATGATTAACTGTCAGGCGGGAGTGAGGGTCAACTATGCCACTTATATGCTACTAGGAGATGCTGAGTACTGGTGGAGGAGTACAAGGTTGTTGATGAGATCAGCTCACGAGGAGGTGAACTGGGAATCTTTCAAAGGGAAGTTTTTCGACAAATACTTCCCGATGAGTACCAGGACTAGACTGGGTGATGATTTCCTGAAACTACATCAGGGGAACATGACCGTGGGCGAATATGCTGCTAAGTTTGAATCACTATCAAGGCATTTCAGATTTTTCCGTGAAGAGATTGACGAG
>NC_021164.2:25824041-25824765 GCF_000331145.2 Cicer arietinum | reverse complement strand
TTGCACGAAGCATTGGGAACGAAGCTATGATTGAGTTCACCTACAACAATAGTTTCCACGCAAGTATTGGAATGGCTCCAGATGAGACTTTATATGGGCGCAAGTGTCAAACGCCCTTGTGTTGGTATAAGGACGGTGAAAATATGATCGTCGGACAAGAGATGGTGCAACAGACTACAGCTAAGGTAAGGAAAATCAAGGAGAAAATTAAGACTTCACAAGATCGTCAGAAGAGTTACGCGGACAAACGTCGCAGACTTTTAGAATTCGAACAGGGTGACCATGTATTTCCGAGAGTCACACCTACTACGGGAGTGGGTAGGGCATTGAAAACGAAGAAGTTGACCCCGAAATTCATTGGACCATATCAGATTTCTGCACGAATTGGGCCTGTTGCTTATCGGATTGCATTGCCTCCAATACTGTCCAACATTCATGACGTGTTTCATTTATCACAGTTGAGGAAATATCTTGCAGATCCATCTCATGTGATCGAACCTGACACAATCCAACTGAAGGATAACTTGACATTCGAAGTACCACCTGTGAGAATTGAGGACAGGAAGATTAAGCGATTGAGGACCAAGGATGATTCGTTGGTCAAGGTGATTTGGAACCCAATTACTGGAGATGCGACTTGGGAATTGGAGACCAAGATGAGAGAACAACACCCAGAGCTATTTATCGACGCATAGTTTCGAGGACAAAACTAATTTTAGGGGGG
>NC_021164.2:25817008-25823431 GCF_000331145.2 Cicer arietinum | reverse complement strand
ACCGGAAACGCACGTTAAAGCTAACGTTAAGGTAAGGGCTCCTTCCAAACGTTTAGTTTGCATCTAGGGCCTTATCTGTGGTTGTGTGGAAACGAATTTTGTTAGGATTGGAGTATTGTTTTGGGAAAAATGAATTTACCTCACGTATGTAAGATTTTGAGTAAATAAAACTTGTGTGTTTTGAGTAGTGGATTGTGTCAATTTGTGTTCGTTGTTTTTGACGTGCTCTTAATTGATATTAATGAAATTTGATATGTGTGTGGTTGGATCTTGTGAATAAATGCATTGATGTGTTTTGATGTGGGTTGAAAGTATGTTTGAGTTTATTTTGTGTGGAATTTGAAAACCATTAAGTTAAACGAGGATTAAGAATGGGGAATCTCTTAATGTCTTGTTTACTTAATGTGTGTTTGTTTGTGAAAAACCGTTTAAGTTAACTGGGCGTTAAGAATGGGGAATCTCTTAATGTCTCGTTTACTGAATATTTTGTTTTGAAAATCGTTTAAGTTAACTGGGCGTTAAGAATGGGGAATCTCTTAATGTCTTGGTTACTTAATATTTGTTTTGAAAATTGTTAAGTTAACTAGGCGTTAAGAATGGGGAATCTCTCAATGTCTCGTTTACTTAATATTTGTTTTGAAAACCGTTTAAGTTAACTGGGCGTTAAGAATGGGGAATCTCTTAATGTCTTGGTTACTTAATATTTTTTTGGAAAATCGTTTAAGTTAAATAAGTATTGAGAATGGGGAATCTCTTAATGACTTATTTACTTAATGTTGTTTTGAAAAATCGTTTAAGTTAACTGGGCGTTAAGAATGGGGAATCTCTTAATGTATTGGTTACTTAATATTTGTTTGGAAAATCGTTTAAGTTAAATAAGTATTGAGAATGGGGAATCTCTTAATGACTTATTTACTTAATGTTGTTTTGAAAAATCGTTTAAGTTAACTGGGCGTTAAGAATGGGGAATCTCTTAATGTATTGGTTACTTAATATTTGTTTGGAAAATCGTTTAAGTTAAATAAGTATTGAGAATGGGGAATCTCTTAATGACTTATTTACTTAATGTTGTTTTGAAAAATCGTTTAAGTTAACTGGGCGTTAAGAATGGGGAATCTCTTAATGTCTCGGTTACTTAATATTTTTTTTTGAAAATCGTTTAAGTTAACTGGGCGTTGAGAATGGGGAATCTCTTAATGTCTCGGTTACTTAATATTTGTTTTTTTGAAAATCGTTTAAGTTAACTGGGCGTTGAGAATGGGGAATCTCTTAATGTCTCGGTTACTTAATATTTGTTTTTGAAAATCGTTTAAGTTAACTGGGCGTTAAGAATGGGGAATCTCTTAATGTCTTGTTTACTCGTGTATGTTTTGGTAAGTTGTGCTGACCCGGGATAGGTGGCACCTCGGTAAACGGTACGGACCCGTGATAGGTAGTACGTTTACGACTTACGTTCCTGCGGGAATTGCGTTTGTCCGTGAGAGACTGCGTAGGGGTTTGTCCGTGAGAGACTACGCCCTGGTTTAAGTTAGATGAGAATTAAGAATGGGGAATCTCTTAATGTCTCGTTTACTCGTGTATGTTTTGGTAAGTTGTGCTGACCCGGGATAGGTGGCACCTCGGTAAACAGTACGGACCCGTGATAGGTAGTACGTTTACGACTTACGTTTCTTGGTGAATTGTGTTTGTCCGTGAGAGACTGCGCAGGGGTTTGTCCGTGAGAGACTACGCCCTGGTTTAAGTTAGATGAGAATTAAGAATGGGGAATCTCTTAATGTCTCGTTTACTTATGTATGTTTTGGTAAATCGTGCAGACCCGTGATAGGTGGCACCTTGGTAAACGGTACGGGCCCGTGATAGCAGTAGGTTTACGATTTACGTTTGGTAAGTTGTGCAGACCCGGGATAGGTGGCACCTCGGTAAACAGTACTGACCCGTGACAGGTGGTACGTTTACGCCTTACGTTTCTTGGTGAATTGTGTTTGTCCGTGAGAGACTGCACAGGTGTTTGTCCGTGAGAGACTACACCCTGTTAAATTGTGAATTGTTGGTTCATTTGGTATGTGTAGTAATTGTGTTATAAGTGTTATGTTTTGGAATTTGGTGATAACATGTTGGATTGCTATACCATTTTGAAACCCATGATGTTGTATTAATTGTGTTATAAATGTTAAGTGTTATGTTTTGGAATTTGGTGATAACATGTTTGCTTGCAATACTATTTCGAAACTAATGATGTTGTAGCGATTGCGTTATCAGTGCTAAGTGTTAGGATTTGAGATTATGTATGAATGTGATTGAGTTAGTTATGAATTTTTGGAAAAATGATGAGGGAAATCGATTTCCCAATCGATTGGATGAGTTGCAGGAAGTTCACCATTTTGACCTAATCGATTTGCCAATCGATTGTATAAATATATCTTTCAAAATCTTTTAAGAAATCGATTTGGAAATCGATTGGCAGAGAGGCAGGAACTCAGCAAAACTGCCAAAATCGATTTGGAAATCGATTTGGCAACCCAGGGACTCATCAGAACTGACAAAATCGACTTAGAAATCGATTTGGTCATGCAGAAACTCAGCAGAACTGACCAAATCGATTTGGCAATCGATTGGCTCAGCAAAAGTCCTTATTTTGAGTTAGATAATCGATTGCTCAATTGATTTATCAATGCTTTGGTCAGTTATGTATTACTTGATGGTTTGAGAACTTCATTTTGAGTTCATTGTTAATTGGCAAGCATTATATGAACTTTTAGCATATGGAAAATCCTTTTAAGGTGCATGCTTAGTTGAAAGGTTATTTTGTGCATTTAAAACTTAAATGCTATGTGTTATCTGTTAATTCGGTTGGTGACCCTTTACAATTATTGTGGAAATCTGGGCTTTGCCCTCAGATGAGAGTCAGGACGATCCTACCGGTTCGTACCCTACGGACGGGAATGGAGATGGGAACGCTTGACTGCAGCTATGTTAGGAGGATCTCACGGGGCGCGTGGAGATCACTCAGGGTGTTTAGTTGTCTTGTAAAATGATCAGATTAGGTTGACATAGAGGGATCAGATGTCTTTCTTTTGTATTGTATTTATTTTAAAATGGAAGACTGTACCTATACTAATATTGTCAGCTTGACATGTTATTTTCGATGGGTTACATGTACCAACTTTTGACGTGTAAATACTTTGGATTCGTATTTCAAAAACTATTTCGCTGCTTGTAAATTCTGTTGACTTAATCGTCATTGTGTTACGACTTAAATATTTATCCAAATGTATTTTACCTTATCTAATTTTCTGTTTTATTTTAATTCCAAAAAAAAAAAATACACCCTCGCTTAGACAAACGGGGTGTTACATATCCTAATCTCCTAACCTAGTATAGACCAAAATGACCTAAAATATTAATGCATTTTGACTTTTGCACTAATTGGACGAACTACAATGAAAAAGAACTAAAATGCACAAAAAGAAACTAAAATGGATAAAAACCAAAATGACCTAAAATCTAAATCCATTGAGACCTATGGATTTATTCGACTGACTTCATTGTTTATTGAATACATTGAGACTTTTGCACTTTACTAGAATAAGTGAGATTATGCATTTCACTAGAATAAGTGAGATTATGCACTTTACTAGAATAAGTGAGACTTTTGGACTTATAGGTTGCACTACATTGATTAATAATTAAAATGGACAAAAAAAGCATAACAAAAGCCAAAATGACCTAAACTTCTAATCCATTGAGTCTTTTGCACTTATTAGACGAACTAAATTGTTTTAGATACAAAGTGGACGAGAATACACCTAATAAATAACAATATGACTTAAAATCTATATCCAACATGCATTGATTTAAACAAAAATGGACTAGAATAGACATAGACTAACCCTAAACCTAAACCTGAAACCCTAAATCCTAAACCCAAAACCCAAAACCCTAAACCCAAAACTCTAAACCCTAAACCCTAAACCCTAAACCCTAAACCTTTATCCCTAAACCCTAAACCCAAAACACTAAACATAAACCTTAAACCCTAAAACTTGAAACCTAAAACATAGGTCCTAAAACATAAAATCTAAAACATAAAACCTAAACTTTCATTCCTTAACCTAGTAAAGACCAAAATGACATAAAATATTAATGCATTTTGACTTTTGCTCCTATCGGATAAACTACAATGATAAAGAACTACATTGATTTTGAAAAAAAATAGTCTATAATAGAACTAAACCCGAAACCCTAAACGCTAACCTTAAACCCTAAACCCTAATCCTTTAACCTAGTAAAGACCAAAATAACCTAAAATATTAATGCATTGAGACTTTTGAACTTATTGGACGAACTACTATGATTAAGAACTAAAATGGAAAAAAAGAAACATATCAAAAATCAAAATGACCTAAAATCCAACCTAGTGACACTTATGCACTTATTCCAGGAACTACATTGATTAAGAACCAAAATGAACTAAAATAGACCTAGACCCTTAACCTTAAACCCTAAACCCTAAACCGTAAACCCTTAACACTAAACCCTAAACCTTAAAACCTAAAACCTAAACTGTAATCCCTTGACCTAGTAAAGACCAAAACGACATCAAATATTAATCTTTTTTCACTTTTGAACTTATTGGACGGACTACAATGAATAAGAACTAAAATGGACAAAAAGAAACATATCAAAAACAAAAATGATTATTCACTTATTCACTTATTCGACGAATTACATTGATTAAGAACATAAATGGACTAGAATAGACGTAGACCCATAACCCATACTCTAAAACACTAAACCCTAAACCTAATCCCAAAACCCAAAACCTTAAACCCTTAACCTAGTAAAGACGATTTAAGACCCATAATTTTAAAGTATACTTTATGTATTTTAGTGTATTTTGTTATTGAACTCGGAGGCTTTTTAGCCAAAGTTATTAATATTTTGGAGTTTATATGACCAAAAAGATATTTTGATGCCGATTAGAATTACTCGTCGATGAAAAAATTAACTTAACCGCGGTGAATCTTTTACGAAGAATTTAATGCGTTATGGGTGAAATGGTAATTTAACAAATATCTAGTTTTGAGATATTTGTTAAAAGTAATTAATATATATATATATATATATATATATACATATTTGTTTGGAGAGAAAAGAAAAGGAAATAGAAAGGAAAGAAGGAAAAAGAAAGAAGAGAAAAGCAAAGGAAAGAAAGAAAACATTTTTCGTCCCCTTCCTCTCACTGCCTCGCGTGACTCCCTCCCTCCTTCCTCCATTTTTCGTTTTTCTTTACTTCCTTTAAGTTTGAGAATTGAAACCCAAGGCTAGTGGGTTAGAAAGATCAAGTTCCCAACTCCTTCCTCCTTCTCGGATTTGAAAACCCAAAACCTTAAACCCTGAACCTAGTAAAGACGACAAATGACCTAATGTATTATTCCATTGTTACTTTTGCACTTATTAGACCAACTACATTGAGTAAGAATAAAAAAGGACTAGAATAGACCTCATAAAGACCAAAATGACCTACGATATTAATGCATTGAGACTTTTCATCTTATTGGACGAACTACAATGAATAAGAACTAAAATGGACAAAAAGAAACATATCAAAAACAAAAATTACATAAAATCCATTACTAGTGACACTTATGCACTTATTCGATGAACTACATTAATTAAGAACCAAAATGGACAAAAATACACCAAGACCCTTACACCCTAAACCCTAATCCCTAAACCTAGTAAAGACCATAATGAGCCAAAATTTTAATACATTGAGACTTTTGCATTTATTGAATGACTTCAATGAATAAGAACTAAATCCAACAAAAAGAAACATATCAAAAACCAAAAAGTCATAAAATCTAAATCAACTGAGACTTTGGCACTTACTAGATGAACTACATTGTTTTAGGAACAAAGTGCACTAGAATACACCTAAGAAATGACAAAAAATGACCTAAAATATATATCCATTTAGAATTATGCACTTGTATCATGAAATATATTGGTTAAAAGCCAAACCCTAAACCCTAAACCTTAAACAAAAAACCCAAAACCCAAAACCCAAAATCTATTAAACAGCACAAACAACCTAATATATTAATCCGTTGAGATTTTAGCACTTATAAGACCAACTACATTTAGTAAGAATAAAAAAGGACTAGAATAGACCTCGTAAAGACCAAAATGACCTATAATATTAACGCATTGAGACTTTTCAACTGATTGGACAAACTAAAATGAATAAGAAAAAAATGGAAAAAAAGAAACATATAAAAAAAAATTACCTAAAATCCATAACTAGTGATAGTTATGCACATATTCGATGAACTACATTAATTAAGAACCGAAATGGACTAAAATAGACAAAGACCTTACACCCTAATCGCTAAATACTAAACCCTAAAACCTAAAACCTAT
>NC_021164.2:25814120-25815163 GCF_000331145.2 Cicer arietinum | reverse complement strand
TCAAAAACCAAAAAGTCCTAAAATCTAAACCAACTAAGATTTTTGCACTTATAGGTTGAACTACGTTAATATTAAAATGTTAAAACATAACAAATATTAAAACGACCTATATTAATTAAGAACCAAAATGGACTAATATAGACCAAGACCCTTACACCCTAAACGCTAAATACAAAACTCTAAAACCTAAAACCTATATCCTAATCTCTTAACCTAGTAAAGACCAAAATGACCTAAAATATTAATGCATTTTGAGTTTTGCACTAATTGGACGAACTACAATGAAAAAGAACTAAAATGGACAAAAAGAAACTAAAATGGATAAAAACCAAAATGACCTAAAATCTAAATCCATTGAGACTTATGGATTTATTCGACGAACTTAATTGTTTATTGAATACATTGAGACCTTTGCACTTTACTAGAATAAGTGAGACTTATGCACTTTACTAAAATAAGTGAGACTTTGACCTATAAGTTTTAATCGATTGAGTCTTTTGCACTTATTAGACGAACTACATTGTTTTAGAAACAAAGTGCAGTAGTATACACCTAATAAATAACAAAAAGACCTAAAATATATATATCCATTTAGAATTACGCACTTATATCATGAAATATACTTGTTAAAACCCAATCCCTAAACCCTAAAATCTATATCCATTTAGAATTATGCACTTATTTCTTGAAATATATTGACTAAACCTAAACCCCAAACCCTAATCCCTATACCCTAAACCCTAAATCTTAAACCCTAAATCTTAAATCCTAAACCCTAAACCCTAAACCTTAAACCCTAAACCTTAAACCCTAAACCTTAAACCTTAAACCCTAAACCCTAAACCCTAAATCCTAAACCCTAAACAAAAAACCCTAAATCCTAAACCCTAAACATAAAACCCTAAACCCTAAACCTTAATCCCTAAACCCTAAATCCAAAACCCTAAACTCTAAACCCTAAACACTAAACCCTAAACCCTACAATATATCCATTTATTTAATGAACTACAATGAAAAAGAACTAAATCCAACAAAAAGAAACA
>NC_021164.2:25804126-25813269 GCF_000331145.2 Cicer arietinum | reverse complement strand
AAAGACCAAAATGACCTAAAATATTAATGCATTTTTACTTTTACACTAATTGGACGAACTACAATGAAGAAGAACTAAAATGGACAAAAAGAAACTAAATGGATTATTCGACATACTTCATTGTTTATTGAATACATTGAGACCTTTGCACTTTACTAGAATAAGTGAGACTTATGCACTTTACTGAAATAAGTGAGACTTTTGGACTTATAGGTTGCACTAAATTGATTAACAACTAAAATGGAAAAATAAAAACCTTAACAAAAGCCAAAATGACCTAAACTTCTAATTCATTTAGTCTTTGGCACTTATTAGACGAACTAAATTGTTTTAGAAACAAAGTGGACGAGAATACACCTAATAAATAACAATATGACTTAAAATCTATATCCATTGAGAATTATGTACTTATTTCTTGAAATGCATTGATTTAAACAAAAATGGACTAGAATAGACCTAGACTCTTAACCTTAAACCTAAACCCTAATCCCTAAACCCTAAACCCTAAACCCTAAACCTTAAACCTTTAACCCTTAACCCTTAACCCTTAACCTTAAACCCTAAACCCTAAACCATAAACCATAAACCCTAACCCCTAAACCTTAATCCCTAAACCCTAAACCCAAAACCCTAAACTCTAAACACTAAACACTAAACCCGAAACCCTACAATATACCCATTTATTTAATGAACTAAATTAAAAAGAGCTAAATGCACCAAAAAGATACATATCAAAAACCAAAAAGTCCTAAAATCTAAATCAACTAAGATTTTTGCACTTATTAGACGAACTAAATTGTTTTAGAAACAAAGTGGACGAGAATACACCTAATAAATAACAATAGGACTTAAAATCTATATCCATTGAGAATTATACACTTATTTCATGAAATACATTGATTTAAACAAAAATGGACTAGAATAGACATAGACTCTTAACCCTATACCTAAACCCGAAACCCTAAACCCTAAACCCTAATCCCTAAAACCTAAACCCTAAACCTTAAACCTTAAACCTTAAACCTTTAACCCTTAACCCTAAACCCTAAACCCTAAACCCTAAACCCTAAACCCTAAACCCTAAACCCTAAACCCTAAACCCTAAACCCTAAACCCTAAACCCTAAACCCTAAACCCTAAACCCTAAACCCTAAACCCTAAACCCTAAACCCTAAACCCTAAACCCTAAACCCTAAACCCTAAACCCTAAACCCTAAACCCTAAACCCTAAACCCTAAACCCTAAACCCTAAACCCTAAACCCTAAACCCTAAACCATAAACCCTAAACTCTAAACCAAAAACCATAAGCCCTAACCCCTAAACCTTAATCCCTAAACCCTAAACCCAAAACCCTAAATTCTAAACCCTAAACACTACACCCTAAACCCTACAATATATCCATTTATTTAATGAACAAAATGAAAAAGACCTAAATGCAACAAAAAGATACATATCAAAAACCAAAAAGTCCTAAAATTTAAATCAACTAAGATTTTTGTACTTATAGGTTGAACTACGTTGATATTAAAATGTTAAAACATAACAAATATTAAAACGACCTATATTAATTAAGAACCAAAATGGATTAATATAGACCAAGACCCTTACACCCTAAACGCTAAATACTAAACCCTAAAACCTAAAACCTATATCCTAATCTCTTAACCTAGTAAAGACCAAAATGACCTAAAATATTAATGCATTTTGACTTTTGCACTAATTGGACGAACTACAATGAAAAAGAACTAAAATGGACAAAAAGAAACTAAAATTGATAAAAACCAAAATGACCTAAAATCTAAATCCATTGAGACCTATGGATGTATTCGACGTACTTCATTGTTTATTGAATACTTTGAAACTTTTGCACTTTACTAGATTAAGTGAGATTATGCACTTCACTAGAATAAGTGAGATTATGCACTTTACTAGTATAAGTGAGACTTTTGGACTTATAGGTTGCACTACATTGATTAATAATTAAAATGGACAAAAAGAAGCATAACAAAAGCCAAAATGACCTAAACTTCTAATCCATTGAGTCTTTTGCACTTATTAGACGAACTAAATTGTTTTACATACAAAGTGGACGAGAATACACCTAATAAATAACAATATGACTTAAAATCTATATCCATTGAGAATTATGCACTTATTTCATGACATGCATTGATTTAAACAAAAATGGACTAGAATAGACATAGACTAACCCTAAACCTAAACCTGAAACCCTAAATCCTAAACCCAAAACCCAAAACCCTAAACCCAAAACTCTAAACCCTAAACCCTAAACCTTTATCCCTAAACCCTAAACCCAAAACACTAAACATAAACCCTAAACCCTAAAACCTGAAACCTAAAACTTAGATCCTAAAACATAAAATCTAAAACATAAAACCTAAACCTTTATTCCTTAACCTAGTAAAGACCAAAATGACATAAAATATTAATGCATTTTGACTTTTGCTCCTATCGGATAAACTGCAATGACAAAGAACTTAAATGGACAAATTGAAACATATCAAAAACCAAAATGACCAAAATCTAAATCTTGTGAGATTTTTAGCACTTATTCGACGAACTATATTGATTTAGAAAAAAAAAATAGTCTATAATAGAACTAAACCCGAAACCCTAAACGCTAACCTTAAACCATAAACCCTAATCCTTTAACCTAGTAAAGACCAAAATAACCTAAAATATTAATGCATTGAGACTTTTGAACTTATTGGACGAACTACTATGATTAAGAACTAAAATGGAAAAAAAGAAACATATCAAAAATCAAAATGACCTAAAATCCAAATCTAGTGACACTTATGCACTTATTCGAGGAACTACATTGATTAAGAACCAAAATGAACTAAAATAGACCTAGACACTTAACCTTAAACCCTAAACCCTAAACCCTAAACCGTAAACCCTAAACACTAAACCCTAAACCTTAAAACCTAAAACCTAAACTGTAATCCCTTAACCTAGTAAAGACCAAAACGACATCAAATATTAATCTTTTTTCACTTTCGAACTTATTGGACGGACTACAATGAATAAGAACTAAAATGGACAAAAAGAAACATATAAAAAACAAAAATGATTATTCACTTATTCACTTATTCGACGAACTACATTGATTAAGAACATAAATGGACTAGAATAGACGTAGACCCATAACCCATACTCTAAAACCCTAAACCCTAAACCTAATCCCAAAACCCAAAACCTTAAACCCTTAACCTAGTAAAGATGACAAATGACTAATGTATTATTCCATTGTTACTTTTGCACTTATTAGACCAACTACATTGAGTAAGAATAAAAAAGGACTAGAATAGACCTCGTAAAGACCAAAATGACCTACGATATTAATGCATTGAGACTTTTCATCTTTTTGGACGAACTACAATGAATAAGAACTAAAATGGACAAAAAGAAACATATCAAAAACAAAAATTACATAAAATCCATTACTAGTGACACTTATGCACTTATTCGATGAACTATATTAATTAAGAACCAAAATGGACAAAAATACACCAAGACCCTTACACCCTAAACCCTAATCCCTAAACCTAGTAAAGACCATAATGAGCCAAAATTTTAATACATTGAGACTTTTGCATTTATTGAATGACTTCAATGAATAAGAATTATGCACTTGTATCATGAAATATATTGGTTAAAAGCCAAACCCTAAACCCTAAACCTTAAACAAAAAACCCAAAACCCAAAACCCAAAATCTATTAAACAGCACAAACAACCTAATATATTAATCCGTTGAGATTTTAGCGCTTATAAGACCAACTACATTTAGTAAGAATAAAAAAGGACTAGAATAGACCTCGTAAAGACCAAAATGACCTATAATATTAACGCATTGAGACTTTTCAACTGATTGGACAAACTAAAATGAATAAGAAAAAAATGGAAAAAAAGAAACTTATAAAAAAAATTACCTAAAATCCATAACTAGTGATAGTTATGCACATATTCGATGAACTACATTAATTAAGAACCAAAATGGACTAAAATAGACAAAGACCTTACACCCTAAACGCTAAATACTAAACCCTAAAACCTAAAACCTATACCCTAATCTCTTAACCTAGTATAGACCAAAATGACCTAAAATATTAATGCATTTTGACTTTTTCACTAATTGGACGAACTACAATGAATAAGAACTAAAATGGACAAAAATAAACTAATCAAAAACCAAAATGACCTAAAATCTAAATCCAGTGAGACTTATGCGTTTATTCGAAGAATGTTAATTATTATGACCTCGTAATAATCAGAATATATGAGTCTTTAACAAATTAAAGCAATTTAGAAAATCGAATACGTCTAGCATACAATTCAGATCGAACATACAATCATACGATGCAAGATATATTCGGATTCATACACAACGGAATTATAATAGCATAGAAAATAAAGGTAAAGAGATAAGGGATAGAATGCACCAAGGTTTATCCCGGTTCAGTTGTTAATACAACAATCTACATCCAGTTCTGACAATCCCACTGGATTTCAGCTTTTTCTCCAATAGAAAGAATTGAGACTTGTTTACAGATTGTCCAGTTTCCTCGAAACCTGTCTATCTAACTCGAATTCTTTCCTATTGCTTAACCCCTTGATCCTTGCAGTCACTCGGCAGACTCACACAAAATCAAGTACAGCTCCTTCTTGATGAGGCCTCTCACCCAAGAAGATAGCCACCAGTTTCTAGCTCGATTTTTCACTGTCGTTTCTTTACAAAGTATTTGTTACAAACAAAATAAAAGAAGTACAAAAGTTTCTCTTCAATCTTGATCAATGTATCTCACACGAATCTGGTTGTTCAATGATTGTTTATGAGAACATTGTCTTTTTCTCTCAAGAATACTTTTTCAGCTCTCTCAATGATTATGGATAATCTTTTTGGTCTTGATCTGAAAAAGCAATATCAGAATATTAATAAAGTGTTCTTAAGAGTTCTTCAGTGTTCTGAAGTATATTCCAAAAGTCTTTCATGTGTTGTTGAGAGAATGATTGAAAACAGTTTATATAGTTTCTGAAAAACAACTAATAAATCGATTTACCAATCGATTCATTAAAGTGATAAAACAGGACTAATCGATTTGCCAATCGATTATCGCGAGTCTTGTTTTTCTTGAATCTTGAAACTATACAAACCAATCGATTTCCCAATCGATTCTTTTAAAATCACTTTTCAGTAAATTATGTGTAGACTTATATGAATCGATTGCATAATCGATGTCAGGTGTTTTGTTCCAATAAAAAGTCACACCAATCGATTACTGAATCGATTTATTAAGTCACATAATCGATTCACAAATATACATAATCGATTTGGCCACAAACTGAGAATTCACTGTGATTTCAAAATATTTGTTTCAATCGATTTGCCAATCGATTAGCCTAATAAATGGATTGTCACTGTGACTTGCCCAATCGATTTCCCAATCGATTGATACCAAACTTAACATGATTGAAATTCTCACAATAGATTGTCCAATCGATTGTGTTTGTCACAGGTCATGTTACTTTTGAAATATTATTTAAGCAATCGATTTGCCAATCGATTAGCCTAATAAATGGATTGTCACTGTGACTTGCCCAATCGATTTCCCAATCGATTTGTTTCAATCAGTTTTTACTTTGTGATGTGCACAATCGATTTGCCTATCGATTAGCCTGTAAAACAGGTTGCCACTGACTTGTGCAATTTTAATTTCTAGTTGTGCCAGTCGATTGCCTAATCGATTGTGTAACCACAAACAATACGTTTCCTTACAACCCTTTTACGAAATCGATTTCCCAATCGATTTATTCAGTAGATTTTCAACTATTGTTGATTTCTTGAGTTCCAAGCAATTTGTCTCAAGTATGTAGGGTTGAGTTGTTGTTCCTGAAATCTTGCTCAGTTAAAATGTTAGATTTATCATATGATGTATGAACATTGTATGTTTGTTAATTATATCAAAATTAGGATTAAGAGGACTAGAGTGCAACAATCGCCCCCTTTTTGCATAAGTGACAATCATACAATTTTAACTTGAGTTGAGCATTTCAAGACATAATATTAACAACATTTCATAGCATCATATGTACCATTATCAGATCATAAAATCAGAGTATCAGATCAGAGCATAACAGTACACATGCTATTTAACAATATCAGAGCATTCTAATAATTCATTATTAGTTATCAGAGTGTCAAAAAAAAAATGCAGCAGCATAAGCAAGTTATAATTTTTCTCCCCCTTTGTCAGTTGAGGCAAAAAGGCAGAAAAAAAAATTTCCTCCCCCTATGTTAATAAACATAAGCACTGGGGGTTGAAACAGAAAACGTTGTATCAGATCAACAAATGAGCATATCAAAAGATTATGGCAAATGATTTCAGAGAGTAATGGAATAAACGTTCTAGTGCATTATATATATAGATGAAATGAATACACCAAGTCATTACAAAACAACACAGATCATAAACTCCTAATCTCCTAAACTAGGCTGGTCATCACTATTATCTACGGGAGAGGCAGAGACCACTGTATTACCCTCAGCAGGTGTCTCCTCAACGTGAGTTGCAGGATGATCTAGGGGAGTTGGGTTAGGTTCCTCTGTTGCTTGACGACCGATGTCTGCTATATCTTCAAATGACAGCTTGATGCCTAAATGCGCTTGAATAGCATTAACATCCTGAACAACTGAATTCAGGGATGCCTGGAGAGTCCTCAGATTTGCTTCCATTCTGGCCTGTGACTCTAGCATTTTGGCATTGTGAGCCATTTGAGCTTCTATGAATTCCATTAATTTTGTAACAAACTCAGGAAGGGCTGTTTCAGTAGCTGGTTAGGCTGAGGTTGAGCTGGTTCAACATTAGGCTGATGTCTTATCCAAATACCATGTAACATTTTCAATTGCATCTGGTTTACAATTGATTCTCCAAAAATTAGAGTGGTCTTCGAAGATTCTTCATTAACAAACGATACCTTGAAGTGTTTTAGATTCTTAGTAATCAGTTGTGGATAAGGCAGCATAAGCTTACTCTGTGAAGCTTCCAGCATGTGCCTTAGCACAATCCATGCCCAGCTCATCCTGAGCTCTTTTGACAAACCCCATAGCAGTAATATATCCAACTTCTGGACTACTGCATGGTTACCGGATCGTGGTACAAGCATCCGGGTCAGCGTATACATCAACATTCGATGTTGGACCTTCACTTGACCGATATGCAATGAAATGGTTTCAACAAAACCATCAATCATCAGGTCCTTAACAGCAGTATGCCTGTCAACCGATTCTTCCCATCCTTCGTCAGCAGTATCAGCTTCAGAACTGCCGTCTATAGATTTTCCGTGAAATGGCAATCCTGATAAAGTAGAAAAATCTTCAAAGGACATAGCTATCCTTTTCCCTTTAACCTGAGCTTTGAAGCCGTCTTCAGTCAGCTTGAACGTTGAGTAAAATTCCCTTATCAACCTTGGATAACTATCAAGAGTAGAGGAAAGAAAGCTCTCAAGACCGTGAAATCTCAGATGGTTTTG
The DNA here is from genome assembly GCF_000331145.2 of Cicer arietinum. Classification (NCBI taxonomy): domain Eukaryota; kingdom Viridiplantae; phylum Streptophyta; class Magnoliopsida; order Fabales; family Fabaceae; genus Cicer; species Cicer arietinum. The sequence continues at coordinate 25,805,713 of NC_021164.2, read as the reverse complement.
GAAAGTAAAACCGTCTGCATCAAAGTATGCAAAATCCAGAGTCCTTGCCTCATGGATTTTTCTCTTAAGAAAGTCTGATGGAATGGTAGGTTCTGCATCTTTTTTCTTAGATGCAGGAGCTTTCTTAGGTGGGGGTGAAGAAACTAGCTTCCTCTTCTTCTTCTGTGAGATTTCCTTCATGGCGTCAGCCATGAGTTTTTCAGTTGGTGGTTCCTTTCTCTTTTTGGGTTTCTCTTGAATAGCAGCAGGTGCCTTGCCTTTATCCTTGGGATGCAGGCGCTTTCTTAGGTGGGGGTGAAGAAACTAGCTTCCTCTTCTTCTTCTGTGAGATTTCCTTCATGGCGTCAGCCATGAGTTTTTCAGTTGGTGGTTCCTTTCTCTTTTTGGGTTTCTCTTGAATAGCAGCAGGTGCCTTGCCTTTATCCTTGGCAAGAATTTTATGTGTAGGAATGGGTACTCTTTTGGTTAAAGTAGGTGGTGGTGAAGGGGTTCTACCACTTGAAGATGATGAAGGTGAGGGGGTGCGTGCTTGGGTTTGTTTAACTCGTGCCATAATCGTAAGTTGAAGTAGTTTGAATGTAGATAGTAACATAGAACAATTGCAGAGACAGAACAAAGAGATGAAGCAGAGAAAAATAGTGAAATCTGGAGAAATGAAGTGCAGAAATCGATTGATAACTGTTCCTATTTAAACCCTTAAATGTGTAAATCGATTGCCCAATCGATTATGTTACCGTTGTTGGGTATCTTCAATCGATTTAGTAATTATTACATTCAACGGCTAGTAAAGAAAAGTCACAACAGTCATATTGTAAATCGATTTCCAAGTCGATTTCCAGATTTACTCAATCGATGTCCAAATCGATTGTTTTAAAGTTGAAAGTTGAACTAGTCGATTTCCCAATTGACGCTCGGGCAAGTTTTAAAAAAAATTTCTGAACTTTGAAGTCTGGGGCCAAAGTAATGGATTCCCAAATCGATTTTGTAAACCATTTACCAAGCTGGTAATCGATTCCCAAATCGATTTAACTGGAAAACACTGCAAGCACCAGAAGTGTCCTGTGAAAGGATTCAAAGATCATACCTCACTAGGATCAATGATCCCTAGTTTCATCCTTATATACAGGAAACTTTCTCTTGGTAAAGCTTTTGTGAAGATGTCACCCAGCTGTTCAGCTGTGTTAACATACTCAAGCTTAATGATTCCATTTTGAAAGTGATCCCTTATAAAATGATGTCTTACTTCAATGTGCTTGGTCCTGGAGTGCATCACTGGATTCTTAGTAATACTTATTGCACTTGTGTTATCACACATAATAGGTACTGTTCCCAAGTCAACACCAAAATCCAATAAGTGCTGTTTCATCGAAAGAATCTGAGCACAGCAGCTCCCAGCTGCGATATATTCAGCTTCAGCAGTCGATAAAGCAATGCTAGTCTGTTTCTTGCTGAACCACGACACAAGAGAGTTTCCAAGTAGATGACAAGTTCCTGAGGTACTTTTCCTGTCTAGTCTGCATCCGGCAAAGTCTGAATCTGAGTAACCAACTAAGGTACAGGTTGATCCCTTTGGATACCACAAGCCTA
>NC_021164.2:25801165-25803112 GCF_000331145.2 Cicer arietinum | reverse complement strand
ACAACTTCAGGTTGTTCTAATGGTTCAGACTCTACAACTTCATCCAAAAAGTCATCAACCATAGGAGGAGTTTTGTTCAAGTTTTCTGCAAATAATTCATCAAACTTTACATGAACTGACTCTTCTATGGTCTTTGTTCTTTTGTTGTAGATTCTATAGGCCTTACTTGTTTGAGAGTATCCTAGAAAAATACCTTCATCTGCCTTAGGGTCAAACTTTCCTATGTGTTCTTTGCCATTGTTCAACACAAAGCACTTACAACCAAAGATTCTAAAGTAGGAAAGGTTTGGTTTTCACCCCTTGTAAAGCTCATAGGGGGTTTTTCTAAGCAGGGGCCTAATGAGTACTCCATTGACAACATGAGTGGATGTACTGATTGCATCTGCCCAAAAGTACTTAGGTAGGTTGGAGTCCTTAAGCATAGTCCTAGCTAACTCTTCTAAGGATCTATTTTTCCTCTCCACTACCCCATTTTGCTGTGGTGTCCTAGGGGCAGAATATATGTGGTTGATTCCATGTTGTTCACAATAAGTTTGAAAAGAATCATTTTGGAATTCACCTCCATGATCACTTTTAATTGATACAATTTTCTGGTCATTCTCATTTTGAACCAATGTAGCAAATTTTTTTAAAGTTGAGAATGCATCACTCTTGTGAGCCAGAAAATATGTCCATGTGAACCTAGAATAGTCATCAACCAACACATGTCCATAAAGGTTACCTCCAAAACACTTAACTTGAGCAGGTCCAAAAAGCTCCATGTGTACTAATTGCAAAACTCTATTGGTTTTGACCATATCTATAGAGGGAAAGGAAGTCTTAACCAGTTTGCTTCTCTCACAAGAATCACAAAATCTATCCTTAGTAAACTTCTTATTAGGGAGACCTATAACTAGCTGTTTGCTAACAAGTCTATTCAAATGATCTATATGAATATGCGCTATACGTTTATGCCATAACCAAGTCTCATCTGAATTAGATAACAAGCAACATATAGTACTTGGCAAAGAATTAAAATCTAACATATAAATGTTATTAATTCTGTCACCAACTAGCTTTATGTGTTTGTCATCTTTATGCTCAATAATGCAAGATTGTGATGAAAAACTTACTTCGAAACCTTTATCACATAGTTGGCTTATACTCAGCAGATTGTGTTTTAGCCCTTCAACATGCAAGACATTTTTGATTACTGCAGTTGACTCATTTCCTATGTCACCAATTCCAATAATCTTTCCTCTATTGTTGTCACCATATTTGACAAAACCTCCTTCCTTTAATGTCAAGGACATGAATTTAGATTTGTCTCCTGTCATGTGCTTTGAGCATCCGCTATCTAAATACCAAGAATGCTTAGTGGATGTCAAGCACACCTGTAACACACAATCATAATTTTATTTTAGGTCCCCAATTCAAATCGGGTCCTGGAAGGTTAGTGTAAAAAACAGATTTCTTTGCTATCCAAACTTGCTTCCATCCTCTATTGGCTAATTTTTTAAATTTGCAATTTGAAACAAAATGTCCCTTTCTGCAACAGACATGACATTTGCCATCAAATGATGAATGTTTGTTTGGTTTAGTAAAGATGTCATACATATTCCTTGAAATAGCAGATTTCTGACCATGTTTGACATTTCTGGTTTGCATATAACCAATACCATATTTATTGTTATTTCTTTTAAACTGCATATTGGGTTTATATCCTAAACCAAATTTTTCATGAACATGTCTTTGATTGCTAAGTATGACATTCAGTTTATATTCACTACTAGCAAACTTCAATAAATCAGATTTTAATGATGCAACATTTTTTTCAAGTTCAATGCATTTTGCAGATTTGTCATGTGAATCCTTTTTCAGTTGTTCATACAAATTTTCAATTTCTTTATGATCATTTTTCATTTGCTCAAGCATTTTCTTTGTACTTATCAACTGTTTAATAGAATT
>NC_021164.2:25790353-25800994 GCF_000331145.2 Cicer arietinum | reverse complement strand
GCTTTTCTGGTTTTGGTGACTGGTTCCTTGCCTTTAGTTTTTGTAGCTCTATTTTTGTTCTGCAACTTGTAACACTCAGACTTTATGTGACCTGTTTTACCACATTCATAACAGGTAATTGTCTTGTTGTCACTAGTCTTAGAACTGGATGGCTTTCTGAATTTGTTGTCTTTCTTCTTCAGAAATTTCTTAAACTTTTTGACAAGCAAACCAATCTCAGGTTCTTCATCAGTCTCACTGCTTGATTCATCTGAGCAACTATCTTGTTCGGTTTTTGATTGATGCGTTTGAACTTTCAAAGACAGTCCTTTCTTTTTCCTGCTATCTTGCTCTGACTCATCTAGTCTATGCAACTCCATTTCGTGCTTCCTGAGCTTTCCAAAAAGTGTTGCAGTGGTCATTTTTGCCAGATCTTTCGATTCAACAATAGCAGTTATTTTGGGCTGCCATTCTCTTGTTAAACACCTCATGATCTTTCCGATTTGTTGTTCATTCTCCACCTGTTTTCCCTGGGCATGAAGGTTGTTTATAACGTGTGTAAACCTCGTCTGTAGATCACTTATAGATTCATCTTTCTTCATGCTAAACAATTCGTATTCATGCATAAGTGTATTTACATGAGCTCTTTTCACGTATGTGGTGCCTTCATGTGTTTCTTGAAGAATGTCCCACATTTCTTTTGCTGGTTTACAGTTTGATACCCTAAAGAATTCTTCTGCACACAAAGCAGATGTTATAATATTCTTAGCTTTAGCATTATAACCTACCTTCTTTTTATCGTCCTAAGACCATTCGGCTCTGGGCTTGGGGATCATCAAGTCATTTGTTCCAGCAATTTTAGGTATGTAGGGTCCATTTTCAACAGCATCTAGAATATCAATACCACTGGCTTCCAGAAATATCAGCATCCTATGTTTCCAATACATGTATGCGGTTCCATTGAAGGCTGGGGGTCTTGCAAGTGAAGCACCTTCTCCTAGAAAATCAACTGAGGCCATATTCCTTTTATGAGTTTTACCTCTAAAAAAGTCAGGCTCTGAGGCCAATTGTTGATTATTATGACCTCGTAATAATCAGAATATATCAGTCTTTAACAAATTAAAGCAATTTAGAAAATCGAATACGTCTAGCATACAATTAAGATCGAACATACAATCATACGATGCAAGATTTATTCGGATTCATACACAGCGGAATTATAATAGCATAGAAAATAAAGGTAAAGAGATAAGGGATAGAATGCACCAAGGTTTATCCTGGTTCAGTTGTTAATACGACAATCTACATCCAGTCCTGACAATCCAACTGGATTTCAGCTTTTTCTCCAATAAAAAGAATTGAGACTTGTTTACAGATTGTCCAGTTTCCTCGAAACCTATCTATCTAACTCGATCCAAAAGTCTTTCATGTGTTGTTGAGAGAATGATTGAAAACAGTTTATATAGTTTCTGAAAAACAACTAATAAATCGATTTACCAATCAATTCATTAAAGTCATAAAACAGGCTTAATCGATTTGCCAATCGATTATCGCGAGTCTTGTTTTTCTTGAATCTTGAAACTACATAAACTAATCGATTTCCCAATCGATTCTTTTAAAAACACTTTTCAGTAAATTATGTGCAGACTTATATGAATCGATTGCATAATCGATGTCAGGTGTTTTGTTCCAATAAAAAGTCACACCAATCGATTACTTAATCGATTTACTAAGTCACATAATCGATTCACAAATATACATAATCGATTTGGCCACAAACTGAGAATTCACTGTGATTTCAAAATATTTGTTTCAATCGATTTGCCAATCGATTGTGTTTAAAACAGTGACTCAGTTAATTTCATTTTAATCGGTGTGCCAATCGATTTGGTAGTATTTTCCTGAAAAGTTCTTACCTGTTGTTTAGTTCAATCGATTTCCCAATCGATTGATACCAAACTTAACATGATTGAAATTTTCATAATAGATTGTCCAATCGATTGTGTTTGTCACAGGTCATGTTACTTTTGAAATATTATTTAAGCAATCGATTTGCCAATCGATTAGCCTAATAAATGGATTGTCACTGTGACTTGCCCAATCGATTTCCCAATCGATTTGTTTCAATCAGTTTTTACTTTGTGATGTGCACAATCGATTTGCCAATCGATTAGCCTGTAAAACAGGTTGCCACTGACTTGTGCAATTTTAATTTCTAGTTGTGCCAGTCGATTGCCTAATCGATTGTGTAACCACAAACAGTATGTTTCCTTACAAGCCTTTTACGAAATAGATTTCCCAATCGATTTATTCAGTAGATTTTCAACTATTGTTGATTTCTTGAGTTCCAAGCAATTTGTCTCAAGTATGTAGGGTTGAGTTGTTGTTCCTGAAATCTTGCTCAGTTAAAATGTTAGATTTATCATATGATGTATGAACATTGTTTGTTTGTTAATTATGTCAAAATTAGGATTAAGAGGACTAAAGTCCAACAAAGAACTCCATTGATTAAGAACCAAAATGGACTAGAATAGACATAGTCCCATAACCCTTAATCTCAAACCCTAAATCCAAACCTTAAACCCTAAACCTACTAAAGACCACAAATGACCTAAAGTATGAATCCATTGGGACTTTTGCACTTATTGGTTGAACGACATTGATTAACAAGTAAAGTGGACAAAAAAACATAACAAATGCCAAAATGACCTAAAATTTTAATCCATTGAGTCTTTTGCACTTATTAGACGAACTACATTGTTTTAAAAACAAAGTGGACGAGAATACACCTAATAAATAACAATATGATTTAAAATCTATATCCATTGAGAATTATGCACTTATTTCATGAAATACATTGATTAAAACAAAAATGGACTAGAATAGACCTAGGCCCTTAACTTTAAACCCTAAACCCTAAAAGCTAAAACCTAAATCGTAATCCCTTAACATAGTAAAGACAAGAATGACCTCAAATATTAATGTATTTTGACTTTTGAACTTATTGGACGGACTACAATGAATAAGAAATACATGGACAAAAAGAAACATATCAAAAACAAAAATGACTTAAAATCCAAATCTAGTTACACTTATGCACTTATCTAGTGAACGCACTTATCTAGTGAACTATGTAACAACCCGTTTTTTTAACAGTGTGAGTGTATTTTTTAAAAAAAAAAAATCATAAAACAAAGAAATAATTTGAAATAAAAATCCAAAGTATTTAAAATAGCAAAATGCATCGGGGCTATGAGACCTGTCAAACATAGCTCATACCCCTGGGGTATTCTTGGCAGACACCTGTACAGTAGCACTGCCCAAGAATCTTTATTTCCCCACGTCACATCAAAAAGTGGTACATGGATCCATAAAAATAATAGTCTAGCTGGCAATATTGTTATAGGTACAATCTTCCAACATATAGTAAATACATCCAAAAAAGAAAGACCTCTAGTCCCTATACAACCGTCTAATTTGATCATACTACAAAAACTATACAACCCGGGTGATCTCCATACGCCCCGCAAGATCCTCCTGACACAGCTCCAGTCAGGTGTGTCCAACTACCTTCCCATCTATAGGGTACTAACCGGTGGGATGATCTTGGTTCTCATCTGAGGACAAAGCCCAGATTTCCACAATAGTTGTAAAGGGTCACCAACCGAAACTAACAAATAACACATAGCATTTAAATTTCAAAAGCATAAAATGGCCATTCAACTTAGCATGCACCTTGAAAAGGTTTCCATATGATAAACATGCATAATCAAAGTTGAAAAATGAAGTTTTAAACAAAACTGCACTGTCGTATTCGAATACAGCATCTCTGTATTCAAATACAAGGCTGTTTCAGAAGTCAGCAGCAAAAACAACATGTTTGTATTCGAATACAACCTTCTGTATTCGACTACATATAAGTCAGTAACTAACATAAGATATCTGTATTCGAATACAACCTTCTGTATTCGAATACACATCAGAAAACAATAGAAAACAACAAAGTTCAGCTTTTAAAAGGGTTTCGAAATCAATCAACACTTACACACAAATCCAGACAATCACACTTAGCAATTCTAGCACAATCACAATGACAATTTAAGTTTCGAAAAGGTTTTGCAATCAATCACACTTACACACAAATCCAAAACATTTACACTTAGCAATTATAGCACAATTACAATGACAACTTGAGTTCAAACACTCAACCATAATCTTGAATCAAACATGACTTACGTCCTAAGCACCCTAATGCAATGTGTATATGCCAAAATGCAGGGACTCGGAATTCCAAACCAAAACCCTCCTCGAAGGGTCGTAAATCATAATTGTACCGCCTATCACATGCCGAAGTACTAAATTACCGACGTGCTACCTACCATGGGTCAGCACAATTTACTAAAAACGTAAATTGTAAATGTACTGCCTATCACATGCCGAAGTACTATTTACCGAGGTGCCACCTAGTAGTCTATAGCAGAGCTTACCCGACGCGACAATCCCCGCAAGGATAAGATGAACCAACAAATCACATGGAATCATCTCATGGCCCATCCGGTCACCACTATCACCACTGCCCATTCGGTCGCCACTATCCCCATTTTTAATACTCATTCAACTCTAACGATTTTCAAATTCCACACAGAGCATACTCAAACATTTATTTTCCACCACACACATCAAATTTAATCCACAATTTACATTAAATTTGATCAATTCAAAAACCATAAAATCCACACCAAGTTCAATCATCAATCACCACAAATTTCCACAAAACTCAAACATAACACATGCCAAACTAATTTTCACAAACCACAACTCAAACACATCAAATTTCTTTTCCTCAACAACACATATAGATGAATCAAATTCCTTTTCCACGAAAACACTCATCAATTTCACCAAAAACCCAACTCCAAACTTTCACCCATAAAAGCATTAGATTCATTTTCCCCAAATCTACACTTCAAACCCAACAAATTTATTTTCCACACAACCAAAAATAAGTCCCTAAATGCAAACTAAAAGTTTGGAAGGAGCCCTTACCTTAACCGTAGCTCTAATTTATTTATTGACGAATAATTTTAATCGTGCATCAAAAGATATTTTTGGGCATTAAACTCATAAAATATCAATAACTTGGCTAAAAAGCCTCAGAGTTCAATACCAAAATACATAATAAAAACATAAATTAGAGTTTAAAACTATGGGTCATAAATTACTACCCCCCTAAAATTAGTTTTGTCCTCGAAACTACGCGTCGATAAACAACTCAGGGTGTTGTTCTCTCATCTTGCTCTCCAGTTCCCAAGTCGCATCTCTAGTAATTGGGTTCCAAATCACCTTGACCAACGAAACATCCTTGGTCCTCAATCACTTAATCTTCATGTCATCAATTCTTACAGGTGGTACTTCGAATGACAAGTTAGCCTTTAGTTGAATTGTGTCTAGTTCAATCACATGAGACAGATCTGCAAGATATTTCCTTAATTGTGACACATGAAACACATCATGGATATTGGACAGTATTGGAGGCAATGCAATCCGATAAGCAACCGGTCCAATTCGTGCAGAAACCTGACATGGTCCATTGAATTTCGGAGTCAATTTCTTCAATTTCAAGGCTCTACCAACTCCAGTTGTAGGCGTGACTCTTAGAAATACATTATCACCTTGTTCGAATTCTAGAAGTCTGTGACGCTTGTCCGCATAACACTTTTAACGATCTTGTGAAGTCTTCATTTTCTCCTTTATCTTCTTTACCTAATCAGTAGTTTGTTGTACCATCTCCTCTCCTACAATCATACTTTCACCATCCTTATACCAACACAAAGGCGTTTGACACTTGCGCCCATATAAAGCCTCATATGGTACCATTCCAATACTTGCATGGAACCTATTGTTGTAAGTAAACTCTACCAACGAAAGTACATCATCCCAACTTCCTCTATTGTCCTCTCCGTCTGTCCATCCGTTTGTTGATGGTAAGCTGAACTCAATCTCAATTTCGTTCCCAATGCTTCATGCAATGCTCCCCAAAATTGTGATGTGAACTTTGGGTCACGGTCTGAAACGATACTCGATGGTACTTCGTGTAGTCTTACAATCTCAGCGATGTAGATTTCAGTTATCTTGTCTAACTTATAAGTAGTCTTTACTTGTAAAAATTGTGCGGATTTAGTCAATCAATCCACTATCACCCATATAGAATCATTCTTTCTCCTTGTTTTCGGCAATCCAGTTATAAAATCCATGGAAATGTTGTCCCACTTCCATTCAAGTATATCTAAAGGTTGCAACATTCTAGTAGGTCACTGATGTTCCACCTGCGCTTTCTAACAAGTTAAACAAGTTGATACATACTCCGCTACATGTCTATTCATTCCTGGCCACCAATAATTTTGCCTCAAATCCTAATACATCTTTGTTGCTCTAAGATGAATACTCAATTTACTCTTATGAGCCTCTTCTAAAATTGTTTTCCTCATGTCTATAATTTCTGGTACACAAATCCTACCATTACATCTCAAAATATTATCTGGTCCAATCTTAAACACAATTGTCTTCCCTTGCATTATTAAGTTCCTCTTCTCTTGAATTAAGTTGTTATCTTGAGAATTCACATTGTCTTGAAGTAGTCCACTCAAAATCTTAATCATTCCGAATTTTAAAATTCCTGGTGCAAACTCTACGTTCAAGTGTAGGTCTTTAAAAGCTTCGCACAATTCTTGTTGTCTATCCATCATTGTTGAAGACACCGATACACTTCTTCTACTCAACGCATCAGCCACTACATTGGCCTTCCCAAGATGGTACTGCAGTGTGAAATCAAAATCCTTGAGAGTCTCCATCCATCGTCTCTGACGCATGTTCAATTCCTTCTGATCAAACAAATATTTCAAACTTTTATGGTCACTGAACACTGTGAACGTGCATCCATATAAATAGTGCCTCCAGATCTTCAATGCCAAAACTACAGCAGCAAGCTCCAAGTCATGAGTAGGATAATTTCTTTCATGAATCTTCAATTGCCTTGAGGCGTAAGCTACAACTTTCTTGTGTTTCCTTAGAACACATCCCAAACCTTGGTGAGACGCATCACAGAAAACTTCATATGGTTCTTATGAATACGGTAATACCCATATTGGTGAGGTCGTCAACTTTTTCTTTAGTATTTGAAAATTTTCTTCACACTTCTCCGTCCATGCGAACGGTTGATCTTTTCTAGTAAGTTGTGTCATTTAAGCTACAATCTTAGCAAAACCTTCAATAAACCTCCTGTAGTACCCTGCCAGTCCTACGAAACATAAAGTAAGAGTAATAATCGTACCAGGTTTGCACTCAACTCAACATTCATGATAGAACTTGCTTCGTCATGCTTACGTGAAGAATGTGTCGTTTGTCCCTTTTCATAGATATTTAATAACATTACACGCTTTCAAAGTCGGTAAGACTCGTCCGTTCCATTCAACCTGATTTTGTTTACTACAACAAGAGATTAAGGATGATTAGTTCCTCAATTTGTCAATAAGTAGCCAACAACCATGATTGTGGCTTAGAATATCTTAACCTAACAATAATAATGCTCCTTTAACTTCGATACAAGCTTCTTTCGTTGATACCTACGCACCAAATGCTATTTCAAATGGAATCCCTATCTTCTCAATAATTTCAGGGTGTTCACTCCTCTTTGATAGTTATCAAACTTCATCCAATCTTATCCTGAAATCTACCAGGCGAACATCTAATACTCTTCTTAAAAAGCTCTCCACTAAGATCCTTACATAAATTCGCCTATCCGTCTAACGTTAATCCGTCCACACTCATCATCTTCGAGTTACCACCAACAACATAACATCTATGTCCTTGGAACCTCTTCGTTTTCGAATCAAACCAGAAGAATGAAGCTGAGGAATCTTTGTTTTCTAACCCACCAAGCCTTGGGTTTCTTTTCTTGAAGCAAAAGAAAAGAAAAAGAAGAAGAATGGATAAGGAAGAAAGATGGGGTTCGCGTGACAACCAGGGAGGAAGAAAATGTTTTCTTTCCTCTATTTATGTTTTTCCTTTGTTTCCCTTTTCATTCCTTTCTATTTCCTTTTGTTTCCTTTATATTTCCTTTTTTTTTCTTTTCCTTTTCCTTTCTTTTTCCCTCCAAACATATATACATATATATATATATATATATATATATATATATATATATATATATATTTACATATATTAACTTTAACTTAACAAATATCTAAAAATATCTAGATATTTATCAAAATTACCATTTCACCCATAACCTCTCAAACCATTTGATAAAAATATCCACTCTCGTTGCAACACAATTGACAAATACAATTTTCAGCAACCAGAGATGTTTTTAACAAAACTGCCCGATATTAAATTCTTCGTAACATAAATAAATTATTCTTCTAAAAAAGATTCACTGTAATTAATCTAATTTATTTATCGACGAATAATTTTAATCAGGGCATCAAAAGATATTTTTGGGCAATAAACTAATAAAATATCAATAACTTGGCAAAAAAGCCTCAGAGTTCAATACGAAAAAACACTAAAAAAAATATAAATTAGAACTTAAAACTATGGGTCTTACATTACTACCCCCCCTAAAATTAGTTTCGTCCTTGAAACTACGCGTCGATAAACAACTCAGGGTGTTGTTCTCTCATCTTGCTCTACAGTTCCCTAGTCGTATCTCAAGTAATTGGGTTCCAAATCACATTGAACAACGAAACTTCCTTGGTCCTCAATCGCTTAATCTTCATGTCATCAATTCTTACAGGTGGTACTCGGATGACAAGTTATCCTTCAGTTGAATTGTGTCTGGTTCGACCACATGAGACGGATCTGCAAGATATTTCCTTAAGTGTGACACAGGAAACACGTCATGGATATTGGACAGTATTGGAGGCAATGCAATCCGATAAGCAACCGGTCCAATTCATGCAAAAACCTGATATGGTACAATGAATTTCAGAGCCAATTTCTTCGATTTCAAGGCTCTACCAACTCCAGTCGTAGGCGTGACTCTTAGAAATACATGATCACCCTGTTTGAATTCTAGAAGTCTGTGACGCTTGTCCGCATAACTCTTTTGACGATCTTGTGAAGTCTTCATTTTCTCCTTTATCTTCATTACCTAATCAGTAGTCTGTTGTACCATCTCCGTTCCTACAATCATACTTTCATCGTCCTTATACCAACACAAAGGCGTTTGACACTTGCGTCCATATAAAGCCTCATATGGTGCCATTCCAATACTTGCATGGAACCTATTGTTCTAAGTAAACTCTACCAACGAAAGTACATCATCCAAACTTCCTCTATCGTCTAATACACATGCTCTCAAAAGATCTTCCAAGGACTAATTTTTCCTCTCCGTCTGTCCGTCCTTTTGTGGATGGTAAGCTAAAATCAATCTCAATTTCGTTCCCAATGCTTAATGCAATGCTCCCCACAAGTGTGATGTGAACTTTGGGTCACGGTCTGATATGATACGCGATGGTACTCTGTGTAATCTTACAATCCTAGGATGGTACTGCAATGTGAAATCAAAATCCTTGAGAGTCTCCATCCATCGTCTCAGGCGAATGTTCAATTCCTTCTGATCAAACAAATATTTCACTCTTTTATGGTCACTGAACACTATGAACGTGCATCCATATAAATAGTGCCTCCAAATCTTCAATGCAAACACTACAGCAGCAAGCTCCAAGACATGAGTAGGATAGTTTCTTTCATGAATCTTCAATTGCCTTAAGGCGTAAGCTACAACTTTCTTGTGTTGTATCAGAACACATCTCAAATCTCGGTGAGACGGATCATAGTAAACTTCATATGGTTCTTCTGAATGCGGTAATACCAATATTGGTGAGGTCGTCAACTTTTTCTTTAGTATTTGAAAATTTTCCTCAAACTTCTCCGTCCATGCGAGTGGTTGATCTTTTCTAGTAAGTTGTGTCAATTGAGCTACAATCTTAGCAAAACCTTCAATAAACCTTTTGTAGTACCCTTCCAGTCCTACAAAACTTAATGTAAGAGTAATAACCTTACCAGGTTTGCACTCAACTCAACATACATGATATAACTTGCTTCGTCATGCTTAGGTGAAGAACGTGTCGTTTATCCCTTTTCATAGGTATTTAATAACATTACACGCTTTCATAGTCGGTAAGACTCGTCCGTTCCATTCAACATGATTTTGTTTACTATCAACAAGAGATTAAGGATGATCAGTTCCTCAATTTGTCAATAAGTAGCCAACAACCATGATTGTGGCTTAGACTATCTTAACCTAACAACAATAGTGCTCCTTTAACTTCGATACAAGCTTCTTTCGTTGATACCTAAGCACCAAATGCTATTTCAAATGGAATCCCTATCTTCTCAATAATTTCAGGGTGTTCACTCCTCTTTGACAGTTATCAAACTTCATCTAGTCTTATCCTGAAATCTACCCGGCGAATGTCTAATACTCTTCTTAAAAAGCTCTCCACTTAGATCCTTACATAAAATCGCCTATCCGTCTAATGTTAATCCATCCATACTCATCATCTTCGAGTTACCACCAACAACATAACATCTATGTCCTTGGAACCACTTCATAAATCTCATGTCGTCATGATTCGCTTCAACCCTACCTGACAATTC
>NC_021164.2:25781021-25790179 GCF_000331145.2 Cicer arietinum | reverse complement strand
TTATTCATTGCTTCAACCATTTGATCATTCCTATTGACGTTGACTTTTGCAGCGTCGTTCCTTCTTGGAGGCATTGTTTCCTCAAAACCAACATCAAGAAGAAATCTTAGCACCACTTCAAAAAATTCCAAAACTAACTTCCAACTACACCAACACATAATAACAATCCATGATCTAACAACTCAAATAAATTACACCGACGCATGATCAGATAACGACTCCTAAGCTACAGGTTGACCTACAATCTATAACCAAAACTCCACATTCCCAAAGAAATCCAAACCAAAGCTCTGATACCACAATTGTAACAACCCGTTTTCTTAACAACGCGAGTGATTTTTAAGAAAAAAAACAAATTCATAAAACAAAGAAATAAAAAAGGAAATACTTTTGGATAAATATTCAAGTCGTAACACATAGACAAATGTCAAGAGTATTTACAAGCAGCAGAAATAGTTTGAAATAAAAATCCAAAGTATTTAAAACAGCAAAATGCATCGGGGCAATGAGACCTATCAGACATAGCTCATACCATTGGGGTATTGTTGGCAGACACCTGCAATAGCACTGCCCAAGAATCTTAATTACCCCACGTGACATCAAAAAGTGGTACATGGATCCATCAAAATAAAAGTCTAGCTGGCAATATTGTTATAGGTACAATCTTCCAACATACAGTAAATACATCGACAAAAGAAAGAAATCTAGTCCCTATACAACCGTCTGATCTGATCATACTACAAAAACTATGCAACCCAGGTGATCTCCATGTGCCCTGCAAGATCCTCCTGACATAGCTCCAGTCAGGTGTGTCCAACTACCTTCCCATCTATAGGGTATTAACCTGTGGGATGATCCTTGTTCTCATGTGAGGGCAAAGCCCAGATTTCCACAATAGTTGTAAAGGGTCACCAATCGAAATTAACAAATAACACATAACATTTCCATATGTTATGCATGCATAATCAAAGTTGAAAAATGAAGTTCTAAACAAAACTGCATTATCGTATTCGAATACAACATCTCTGTATTTGAATACAAGGCTGTTTCAGAAGTCAGTAGTAAAAACAACATGTATGTATTCGAATACAACCTTCTGTATTCGACTACGTATAAGTCAGTAACTAAAATAGGATGTCTGTATTCGAATACAACTTATTGTATTCGATTACACATCAGAAAACAGCAAAATTCAGCTTTTAAAAGGGTTTCGAAATCAATCAACACTTACACTCAAATCCAAACAATCACACTTAGCAATTATAACACAATCACAATGACAATTTGAGTTTTGAAATGGTTTTGCAATCAATCACACTTACACACAAAACCAAAACATTCACACTTAGCAATTATAGCACAATTACAATATTAATGCATTGAGACTTTTCAATTTACTGGACGAACTACAATGAATAAGAACTAAAATGGACAAAAAGAAACATATCAACAACAAAAAATTACCTAAAATTCATAAATAGTCACACTTATGCACTTATTCGATGAACTACAATAATTAAGAACTAAAATAGGCTAAAATAGTCCAAGACCCTTACAATCTAAACCCTAAACCCTAATGCCTTAACCTAGTAAAGACCAAAATAACCTAAAATATTAATACATATATTAATACATTGAGACATTTGCATTTATTGAATGAACTACAATGAATAAGAACTAAATCTGACAAAAAGAAACATATCAAAAACTAAAAAGTCCTAAAATCTAAATCAATTGAGACTTTTGCACTTATAGGTTGAACTACATTGATTAACAACTAAAATGGACAATAAAAAACATAAAAAATATAAAAATGACCTAAAATATTAATCGATTGAGTCTTTTGCACTTATTAGACGAACTACATTGTTTTAGAAACAAATTGCACTAGAATACACCTAATAAATAACAAAATGACCTAAAATATATATCCATTTATAATTATGCACTTATATCATGAAATATATTGGTTAAATCCCAAACACTAAACCTAAAACCCTAAACCCTAAACCTATTAAACACCACAA
This sequence comes from Cicer arietinum, assembly GCF_000331145.2. Lineage (NCBI taxonomy): Eukaryota > Viridiplantae > Streptophyta > Magnoliopsida > Fabales > Fabaceae > Cicer > Cicer arietinum. The sequence goes on along the minus strand of NC_021164.2, from coordinate 25,788,152 downwards.
ATGACCTAAATTATTAAGCCATTGAGATTTTTGCACTTATAAGACCAACTACATTGTGTAAGAATAAAAAAGGACAAGAATAGACCTCGTAAAGACCAAAATGACCTACAATATTAATGCATTGAGACTTTTCATCTTATTGGACGAACTAAAATTAATAACAACTAAAATGGACAAAAAGAAACATATCAAAAATAAAAATTACCTAAAATCCATAACTAGTGTCACTTATGCACTTATTCGATGAACAACATTAATTAAGAACTAAAATGGACTAAAATTGACCAAGACCCTTACACCCTAAACGCTAAATACTAAACGCTAAACCTATTAAACACCACAAATGACCTAAAATATAAATCCATTGAGATTTTTGCACTTATAAGACCAACTACATTGAGTAAGAATTAAAAAGGACTAGAATAGACCTCTTAAAGACCAAAATGACCTACAATATTAATGCATTGAAACTTTTCATCAAATTGGACGAACTACAATGAATAAGAACTAAACCCTAAACCCTGAACCCTAAACTCTAAACCCTAAACTCGAAATCTAAACCCTAAACACTAAACCCTAAACCCTAATTCCTAAAACCTAAAACATAAAACCTGAAACATAAAACATAAAACATAAAACATAAAACATAAAACATAAAACATAAAACATAAAACATAAAACATAAAACATAAAACATAAAACATAAAACATAAAACATAAAACATAAAACATAAAACATAAAACATAAAACCTAAAACCTAAACCCTAATCCCTTAACCTAGTAAAGACCAAAATGACTTAAAATATTAATGCATTTTAACTTTTGCACTTATCGGATAAACTACAATGACAAAGAACTTAAATGGACAAATAGAAACATATCAAAAACCTAAATGACCAAAATTTAATCCTGTGAGATTTAAGTACTTATTTGACGAACTACATTGATTTAGAACAAAAATGGTGTTTAATAGACCTAGACCTTTAAACCATAACCTTAAACAATAAACCTTAATCCCTTAACCTAGTAATGACAAAAATGACCTAAAATATTAATGCATTGAGACTTTTGAACTTGTTGGATGTACTACAATGAATAAGAACTAAAATGGACAAAAAGAAACATATCAAAAACCAAAATGAACTAAAATCTAAATCCAGTAAGACTTATGCACTTATTCGACGAACTCCATTGATTTAGAACAAAAACATACTAGAATAGACCTAGACCCATAGTTCTTAATCTCAAACCCTAAACCCTAAACTCCAAACCCTAAAACATGAACCCTAAACCTACTAAAGACCACAAATGACCTAAAGTATTAATCAATTGGGACTTTTGCACTGATTGGTTGAACTACATTGATTAACAAATAAAATGGACAAAAAAAAACATAACAAATGCCAAAAGGATCTAAAATTTTAATCCATTGAGTCTTTTGAACTAATTAGACGAACTAATGACCTACAATATAAATGGATTGAGACTTTAGCCCTTATTGGACGAACTTCAATCAATAAGAACTAAAATGGACAAAAATAAACATATTAAGAACACATTAATGACCTAAAATCCAAATCTAGTGATACTTCTGCACTTATTTGATGAAATACATTGATTAAGAACTAAAACAGACTAAAATAGACAAAGACCCTTAACGCTTATCCTTAAACCCTAAACCCTAAACCCTAAACCCTGAATCCTATACCTTAAAACCTAAAACCTAATCTGTAATCCAGTAACCTAGTAAAGACCAAAATGACCTCAAATATTAATTACTTTAACTTTTAAACTTATTTGACGAACTACAATGAATAAGAACAAAAATGGTAAAAAAGAAACATATAAAAAAAAAAATGACCTGAAATCCAAATCTAGTAACACTTATTCACTTATTCGACGAACTACATAGATTAAGAACCAAAATGGAGTAGAATAGACCTAGACCCATAACCCTTAATCTCAAACTCTAAACCCTAAACCTTATACCCTAATCCCTAAACCAAAACCCTTAAACCCTTAACCTAGTAAAGACCACAAACGACCTAATATATTAATACATTAAGACTTTTGCACTTATTAGACCAACTACATTGAGACTTTTCAACTTATAGGACGAACTACAATGAATAAGAACAAAAAATGGACAAAAAGAAACTTATCAAAAATAAAAAATTACCTAAAATTCATAACTAGTGACACTTATGCACTTACTCGACGAACTACATTAATTAAGTACCAAAATGGACTAAAATAGGCCGAAACCCTTACACCCTAAACCTTAATCCCTTAACCTAGTAAAGACCAAAATGACATAAAATATTAATACACTGAGACTTTTGCATGTATTGAATGAACTACAATGAATAAGAACTGAATCCGACAAAGAAACATATCAAAAACCAAAAAGTCCTAAAATCTAAATCAACTGAGACTTTTGAACTTATAGGTTGAACTACATTGATTAACAACTAAGATGTACAATAAAAAAATATAACAAATATTAAAATGAATTAAAAACTTTAATCGGTTGAGTCTTTTGCACTTATTAGACGAACTACATTGTTTTAGAAACAAAGTGCACTAGTTTACACCTAATAAATAACAAAATGACCTAAAATATATATATCCATTTAGAATTACGCACTTATATCATGAAATATATTTGTTAAAACCCAATTCCTCAACCCTAAACCCTAAAATCTATATCCATTTAGAATTATGCACTTATTTCTTGAAATATATTGATTAAAACCAAAATGGACTATAATAGACCTAGATCCTTAAACCTAAACCCTCAACCCTAACCCCTAACCCCTAAACCCTAAACCCTAAACCATAAACCATAAACCATAAACCATAAACCATAAACCATAAACCATAAACCATAAACCATAAACCATAAACCATAAACCATAACCCAAAAACCAAAACCCTAAACCCTAAACCCTAAACCTTAAGCACCATAAACCATAAACCATAAACCATAAACCATAAACCATAAACCATAAACCATAAACCATAAACCATAAACCATAAACCATAAACCATAAACCATAAACCATAAACCATAAACCATAAACCATAAACCATAAACCATAAACCTAAACCCTAAATCCAAAACCCAAAAACCAAAACCCTAAACCCTAAACCCTAAACCTTAAGCCCTAAACCCTAAATCCTATATCCTAAACCAAAAACCAAAAACCTAAACCCTAAACCATAATCCCTAAACCCTAAACCCAAAACCCTAACCTCTAAACCCTAAACACTAAACCCTAAACCCTATGATATATCAATTTATTGAATGAACTACGATGAAAAAGAACTAAATCCAATAAAAAGAAACATATCAAAAACCAAAAAGTCCTAAAAAGAAACTAAAATGGACAAAAACCAAAATGACCTACAATCTAAATCCATTGAGACTTATGGATTTATTCGATGGACTTCATTGTTTAAGGAATACATTGAGACCTTTGCACTTTACTAGAATAAGTGAGACTTGTGCACTTTACTAAAATAAGTGAGACTTTTGGACATATAGGTTGCACTACATTGATTAACAACTAAAATGGACAAAATAAAAACATTAACAAAAGCCAAAATGACCTAAACTTCTAATTCATTTAGTCTTTTGCACTTATTAGACAAACTAAATTGTTTTAGAATCAAAGTGGACGAGAATAAACCTAATAAGTAACAATATGACTTAAAATCTATATCCATTGAGAATTATGCACTTATTTCATGAAATGCATTGATTTAAACAAAAATGGACTAGAATAGACCTAGACTCTTAACCCTAAACCTAAACCCGAAATCCTAAACCCTAATCCCTAAACCGTAAACCCTACACCCTAAACCCTAAACCCTAAACCCTATACCCTAAACCCTAAACCCTAAACCTTAAACCTTAAACCCTAAACCCTAAACCCTAAACCCTAAACCCTAAATCCTAAACCCTAAACCCTAAATCCTAAACCCTAAACCAAAAACCAAGAACTAAATGCAACAAAAAGAAACATATCAAAAACCAAAAAGTCCTAAAATCTAAATCAACTAAGATTTTGCCACTTATAGGTTGAACTACGTTGATATTAAAATGTGAAAAACATAACAAATATTAAAACAACCTACATTAATTAAGAACCAAAATGGACTAATATAGACCATGACCCTTACACCCTAACGCTAAATACTAAACCCTAAAACCTAAAACCTATATCCTAATCTCTTAACCTAGTAAAGACCAAAATGACCTAAAATATTAATGCATTTTGAGTTTTGCACTAATTGGACGAACTACAATGAAGAACTAAAATGGACAAAAAGAAACTAAAATGGACAAAAACCAAAATGACCTTAAATCTAAATCCATTGAGACTTATGGATTTATTCGATGGACTTCATTGTTTATTGAATACATTGAGACCTTTGCACTTTACTAGAATAAGTGAGACTTATGCACTTTACTAAAATTACTGAGACTTTTGGACTTATAGGTTGCACTACATTGATAAACAACTAAAATGGACCAAATAAAAACCTTAACAAAAGCCAAAGTGACCTAAACTTCTAATCCATTTAGTATTTTGCACTTATTAGACGAACTAAATTGTTTTAGAAACAAGTGAACGAGAATACACCTAATAAATAACAATATGACTTAAAATCTATATCCATTGAGAATTATGCACTTAATTCACGAAATGCATTTATTTAAACAAAAATGGACTAGAATAGAACTAGACTCTTAACCCTAAACCTAAACCCTAAACCCAAAACCCTAAACCCAAAACCCTAAACCCTAAACCCTAAACCCTAAACCCTAAACCCTAAACCCTAAACTCTAAACTCTAAACCCTAAACCCTAAACCCTAAACCCTAAACCCTAAACCCTAAACCTTAATCCCTAAACCCTAAACCCAAAACCCTAAACCCTAAACCCTAAAACATGAAACCTAAAACTTAGATCCTAAAACCTAAAACCTAAAACATAAAACCTAAACCTTCATCCCTTAACCTAGTAAAGACCAAAATGATATAAAATATTAATGCATTTTGAAATTTTCTCTTATCAGATAAACTACAATGACTAAGAACATAAATGGACAAATTGAAACATATCAAAAATCAAAATGACCAAAATCTAAAACTTGTGAGATTTTTAGCACTTATTCGACGAACTACATTGATTTAGAACTGTAACACCCCGATTTTCAAAGCGAGGGTGTATATTTTTTTTTTAGAAATTAAAATAAAACAGATAAATAAATAAGGTAATAACTTTGGATAAATAATCGAGTCATTATAATTTATAAGCAGTGGAAAAATTTCTCAAAATATGAATCCAAATTATTTACACATCAAAAAGTGGTACATGTAACCCACCGAAGATAACATGTCGAGCTGACAATATTAGTAAATGTACAGTTTTCCAGTTCAAAATAGCGTAATCCAAAAAAACATAAGTTCCCTCTATGTCATCCTAATCTGATCATTGTTCAAAAAAAAACTATAGCTATACACCTTGAGTGATCTCCACGCGCCCCGTGAGATCCTCCTAACGTAGCTCCAGTCAAGCATTCCCATCTATATTCCCATCCGTAGGGTACAAACCGGTAGGATTGTCCTAGCTCTCATCTGAGGGCAAAGCCCAAATTTCCACAATAGTTGTAAAGGATCACCAACCGAAATTAATAGTTAACACATAACATTTAAGTTTTTAAATGCACAAAATAACCTTTCAACTAAGCATGCACCTTAAAAGGATTTTCCATATGCTAAAAGTTCATGTAACACTTGCCAAATAAAAATGAAATCAAAATAAGGTTCTCAATCCCTCAAGTAATACATAACTAACCAAGACATTGATAAATCAATGAGCAATCTGTTATCTAACTCAAAATAAGAATTTTCACTGGGCCAATCGATTGGGAAATCGATTTGGATGAAGGATTTTTGTAAAAACTGAACTCTGGGCTTAATTCAATCGATTGGGAAATCGATTGCATGAATAACTGAGCCCCTGTGTTGATGCCAATCGATTTCCAAATCGATTTTGTCAGTTTTGCTGAGTTCCTGTCTTACTGCCAATCGATTTCCAAATCGATTTCTTAAATGGTTTTGAAAAACATATTGCGAAATCGATTGGCAAATCGATTTTGTCAAATTTGTAAAGTCTCTGCAACTCATCAAATCGATTGGGAAATCGATTTCCCTGCTTATTCTTCCAAAAATACATAAACTAACTCAATCACATTCATACACAATTTCACATCTTAACACTTAGTAATTCCCACACGATCACCACGACAAATCGAGTTTCGAAATAGTTTTACAACCCATCACATTTACACACAATAAACAATTCATATCACTTAGCAATTTCAACACAATTACCACGACATCTCAAATTCAAAACACTCAATCATAAACTTGAATCAAACACGACTCGCGTGCCAAGCACCCTAATGCGATGCGTATATGCCAAAATGCATGGACTCGGAATTCCAAACCAACCCTCCTCTCGAAGGGCCGTAAATCATAATTGTACCGCCTATCGCAGGCCAAAGTACCAATTACCGAGGTGCCACCTATCACGGGTCAGCACGATTCGTAAGTCGTAAATGTACCGCCTATCACAGGCCAAAGTACTGTTTACCGAGGTGCCACCTATCACGGGTCAGCACGATTTACTAAAAGAAAAAACGTAAATCGTAAATGTACCGCCTATCACAGGCCAAAGTACTATTTACCGAGGTGCCACCTATCACGGGTCAGCACAATTTACCAAAACGTAAATCGTAAACGTACCACCTATCACGGGTCAGTACTGTTTACCGAGGTGCCACCTATCACGGGTCAGCACGATTTACCAAAATGAAATGCATGAGCATACACTGACTCCATCCACAACAATCGTTAAGCAAATGCAGATATTAAAAGATTCCCCATTTTTAATACTCATTTAACTTAAACGATTTTCACAAAAAACATTAAGCAAACAAAAATATTAAGAGATTCCCCATTCTTAATACTCTTTTAACTTAAACGATTTTCCAAAACAACATTAAGTAAACAAGACATTAAGAGATTCCCCATTCTTAACGCCCAGTTAACTTAAA
>NC_021164.2:25780035-25780341 GCF_000331145.2 Cicer arietinum | reverse complement strand
GAAAATGGAAGAAGATGGAAGAAAATGGAAGAATGGGGTCACGCGAGGAAGAAGATGGTTCTTTTCTTGCTTTCCCTTTTCATTTCTTTCTTTTTCCTTCCTTTCTATTTCTTTTCTTTCTTTTTCCTTCTCTTTTCCCTCCACACAAACATATATATATATATATGTATTTATATATATTAATTGTTTTTAAGAAATTTCTCTCAATCTAGATATTTATTAAAATTACCATTTCACCCATAAGGCATTAAATTCTCCGTAAAGGATTCACCGTACTTAATTTAATTTATTTATCGACGAGTAATT
>NC_021164.2:25775793-25779842 GCF_000331145.2 Cicer arietinum | reverse complement strand
ACCTTGACCAATGAAACATCCTTGGTCCTCAATCGTTTAATCTTCCGGTCATCAATTCTCACAGGTGGTACTTCGAACCGCAGGTTAACCTTTAGCTGGATTGTGTATGGTTCGATCACATGAGATGGATCTGCAAGATGTTTCCTCAACTGTGACACATGAAACACGTCATGAATATTGGATAGTATCGAAGGCAATGCAATCCGATAAGCAACAGGCCCAATTCGTGCAGAAATTTGATATGGTCCAATGAATTTCGGAGTCAACTTCTTCGATTTCAATGCTCTACCTACTCCAGTAATAGGTGTGACTCTCAGAAATACATGGTCACCCTGTTCGAATTCTTAAAGTCTGCGACGCTTGTCCGCGTAACTCTTCTGATGATCCTGTGAAGTCTTCATTTTCTCCTTGATCTTCCTTACCTTAGCTGTAGTCTGTTGCACCATCTCCGGTCCAACAATCATACTTTCACCGTCCTTATACCAACACAAGGGCGTTTGACACTTGCGCCCATATAAAGCCTCATATGGTGCCATTCCGATACTTGCGTGGAAACTATTGTTGTAGGTGAACTCAATCAACAGAAGTACATCATCCCAACTTCCCCTATCATCTAATACACATACTCTCAACAGATCTTCCAGGGACTGATTCGTCCTTTCAGTCTGTCCGTCCGTTTGTGGATGGTAAGCTGAACTCAATCGTAGTTTCGTTCCCAATGCTTCGTGCAATGCTCCCAAAAATGTGATGTGAACTTCGGATCACGGTTTGATATAGTACTCGATGGTACCCCGTGTAATCTCACAATTTCAGCAATGTAGATCTCTGTTAACTGATCTACCTTATAGGTGGTCTTTACTGGCAAAAAGTGGGCGGATTTAGTCAGTCGATCCACTATCACCCATATAGAATCATTCTTTCTCCTTGTTTTAGGCAATCCAGTTATGAAATCCATGGAAATGCTGTCCCACTTCCATTCGGGTATATCTAAAGGTTGCAACATCCCAGCAGGTCGCTGATGTTCCACCTTCGCTTTCTGACAAGTTAGACAAGTTGATACATACTCCACTACATGTTTCTTCATTCCTGGCCACCAATAATGCTGTCTCAAATCCTGATACATCTTTGTTGCTCCAGGATGAATACTCAACTTGCTCTTATGAGCCTCTTCTAAGATTGTTTTCCTCATATCTGTAATTCCTGGTACACAAATCCTACCATTACATCGCAAAAGATTATCTGATCCAATTTTGAACTCTGTTGTCTTCCCTTGCACTATTAGGTTCCTCTTTTCTTGTATTAAGACGTCATCTTGAGAATTTGCAATGTCTTCAAGTAGTCCACTCGAAATCTTAATCATTCCGAATTTCAAAATTCCCGGTGCCAACTCTACGCTCAAGTGTAGGTCTCTAAAAGCTTCCCACAACTCTTGTTGTCTAGCCATAATTGTTGAAGACACCGAGACACTTCTTCTACTCAACGCATCAGCCATTACATTGGCCTTCCCAAGGTGGTACTGCAATGTGAAATCAAAATCCTTGAGAGTCTCCATCCATCGTCTCTGACGCATGTTCAACTCCTTTTGATCAAACAAATATTTCAAACTTTTATGGTCACTGAACACGGTGAACGTGCACCCATATAAATAGTGCCTCCAGATCTTCAATGCAAAAACAACCGCAACAAGCTCCAAATCATGAGTAGGATAGTTTCTCTCATGAATCTTCAATTGCCTTGAGGCATAAGCTACAGCTTTCTTGTGTTGCATCAGAACACATCCCAAACCTTGGTGAGACGCATCAAAATAAACTTCACAAGGTTCATGTGATTGCGTGAGGTCGTCAATTTTCTCTTTAGTAACTGAAAATTTTCCTCACACTTCTCCGTCCATGCGAACGGTTGATCTTTTCTGGTAAGTTGTGTCAATGGAGTCACTATCTTTGCAAAACCTTCAATAAACCTCCTGTAGTACCATGCCAATCCCACGAAGCTTCGTATATCAGTGACAGTGTGAGGTTGTTTCCCAGCAAGAACCACCTCAATCTTAGCCGGATCTACAATGATTCCTTCCTGGGTTATCACATGTCCTATGAAGTTCACTTTTTCTAGCCAAAACTCACACTTCCACAAATTGGCATACAACTGCTTCTCACGTAAAATCTCAAGAACTTGACGTAAGTGTTCTCCATGCTCTTCTTCAGTTCTCGAGTAAATTAATATATCATCAATGAACACCACAACAAATTTATCAAGGAATGGACTAAAGATTCTGTTCATGTAGTCCATGAAAATTGCTGGTGCATTGGTAACTCCAAACGGCATAACCAGGTATTCATAATGTCCATAACGGGTTCTGAAAGCAGTTTTCTGAATATCTCATTCCCTTACTCGAATCTGATGGTAACCCGACTTCAAGTCAATCTTCGAAAATATCGCAGGCCCTCTCAATTGATCCATTAAATTATCGATGTGTGGCAAATGATAACGATTCTTAATAGTTGCCTTATTAAGCTGTCTATAATCCACACATAAGCGCGAGCTTCCGTCCTTCTTCTTAACTAGCAAAACTGGAGCTCCCCAGGGTGATACACTTGGTCTTATAAATTTTCCTCTCCAACAAGTCTTCAATTTGGCTTTTGAGCTCATTTAATTCCAATGGCGACATTCGATACGGTGCCATTGAAATTGGTCCCGTTCCTGGGTGCAAATCAATGAAAAATTCCACTTCTCTCACCGGTGGCAATCCTGGAATTTCCGTTGGAAATACGTCCTGGTACTCATTAACAAGCATCACATCTTCTATGTTCACATTTATCTTTGCCTCCACATTAGCGAGGGACAAAAACTCATGAGTCCCTCCTCTTAGCGACACTCGGAGTTTGTTAGCAGCTAGATACTTAACAATTCCTGGTTCGGGGAAAAGAACCAATTTACGAGCACAATCCAAGATCACGTAATGATACGACATCCAATCCATACCAAGAATGACCTCGAGTGATTGTATAGTTACTTGACAATATTTTTAAATATAAGTTTTGGGACTATCAAGTTGTACAACTTGTGTCTCAAAAACTCAAAGAATAAAAAGATGTCCCATCTAATTAGTCCTTTTAAGAATATTTTAAATTATTGTGTGATTTATAAAATTGAGTTTTAAAACCATCAAGTAGTACAACTTGTGTCTCAACAACTCCCACAATTAAAAATATCACATGCAACTCAAATTTAAAAGTTAATTTTTTATACTTACTTATTTATAAACATAAGCTTTAGAATAATAAAATTGTATAAATTGTATTATGCTATTTATGGATTAAAAGATGTTATCTTTAGTTAACTCCTAATAATTTTTATTTATTAATTTATTTATGAGTTTTAATTTATTAACTTATCTATGAAGATGAAATTTAGAAATGTCAAGTTGTCGCAACTTGTATCCTAATAACTCAAAGATAGAAAAAAAAATGTCGCACCTAATTAACTTTTAATGAAATATTTACTTGTATTTTTTGTTATGAAAAATAACTTTTATTTATGAAACAAATTAATTGTAAAATTATAAAAAAGAAGCTAAGTGGCTGAAACAGACTTGTTTTTTTTGTTTTCCTTTTTAAGGCCCAACTTAACATGAGCCCAAAATGACAAAAGGTTAAAAATTGGTAACCCTAAAAATACTTGCACACCTGAAGGCACAACAAGGCAGCCGTGTTTGCAGAAAGCACAAGTGCAGCGGCAGCAACTTGACGGAACCGGATACGGCTGTGTGTTTTGGTGACGTGGCAGACATCCTTAGCGGCTTGGATCTTCAAAACTTGATCATCCAACTTTAACTGCTCCAAGGTTTTCCATACGGCTGCCATCTTTATCATTGCCCTCCAAGGTTGTAAGAGAAAAATCTCCATCGCTCGAATTTGAGAGAGAGAGAGAGAGACGACACCAAAAAAAGGGTGACGTTCGGTGCGACGCGACCGTGATACCATGTCGAAGAGGTTTGTGATTTCTAATCTTACTTTTATTTTTTATTCATAATGTTATCTTAAAAATAAAAA
>NC_021164.2:25774369-25774709 GCF_000331145.2 Cicer arietinum | reverse complement strand
AAATTAAAAATGATCGTCTTCGGATTGGTTACCGATGCGTAGATCTATAGAAATGAAAGTGATCGTCTTCGAATTGGTTACCGATGTGTGGATCTATAGAAATTAAAAATGATCGTCTTCGGATTGGTTACCGATGCGTAGATCTATAGAAATGAAAGTGATCGTCTTCGGATTGGTTACCGATGCGTAGATCTATAGAAATTAAAAATGATCGTCTTCGGATTGGTTACCGATGCGTAGATTTATAGAAATGAAAGTGATCGTCTTCGGATTGTTTACCGATGCGTAGATCTATAGAAATGAAAGTGATCGTCTTCGAATTGTTTACCGATGCGTAGAT
>NC_021164.2:25762674-25774299 GCF_000331145.2 Cicer arietinum | reverse complement strand
ATAAGGTATGAACGATTCATGTAGGTGTGATGCATTGAGTAAAGGTAAAGTGTCAATGAAGATGCATGGATCATGTGAGTATGAGTAAATTATGTAAGGTTTATGTGTCATGCATTATAGATAATTTTTTTGTTCTTTTCTTTGATTCCCCGATCCTTATGCTTTTCTCTGTCCCAAGACTCAATGGATGAATAAAGACAAATATTGTTTCCACTATCCATCGAATGATCGCTTTTTCGAAGTGAAGCAAAAATTCATTGTTTAAAATGACTACCCTCCTTATTATTCTTCACACACTCATATATCTAGAGAATCAAACGAGTTCCCGTGTATATTTTCAAGTGTCAAAATTTTTAAAGTATTTTTATATTTTCACATATTTCAAATTCCAACATTTATTATTATAAAACAAAATTTGAAACAATAGAAAACTCAATAATGAAACTGGATTGGTATATAAAGAGTGTAACGTATAAGATCGAATGACAATATTGGAAAATGTACATTCGTTACTTTAAAAGCAGAACAATTGAGGCATGGGTTACAATGTGGGGACGAGTATGTTTAATTTAAGTGGAGATATAACAAACGCTAGTCATTCTTGTAATTTAAGAATCCTAATAATCAGCTTCCAAGAATAATAATTTCCCCAGTTTGAAACACTTATCCCTAACTTTTGCATGGACTGCTCTTCTCTTCCAAGTTTCCAATCCATCGGGATGCTCTAATTTTTGCACAGGTCGCCTTTTCAGGTTTTCAACCTAGCGAGCTCATCACCGTTTTTAAGCATAATATTTTTTGACTGCATCTGAATTTACTGGAAGTGGAAGGTCATCTCCATCCATTTCTGTGAGTATTAGAGCTCCTCCAGAAAAAGCTTTTTTCACAACATATGGTCCTTCGTAATTCGGGGTCCACTTTCCACGAAAATCCTTTTTTATGGGCAATATTTTCTTTAACACCAAGTCCCCTTCTTGAAACTCTCGAGGACGGACTTTTTTCTCGTATGCCTTTTTAAGTCTTTTTTGATATAGCTGACCGTGACATAGAGCTATCATTCTTTTTTCTTCTATGAGATTTAATTGGTCAAATCGTGATTGAACCCACTCCGCCTCTTCCAGTTTTGTTTCCATCAAGACTCTGATTGAGGGAATTTCAACTTCAATGGGAAGTACCGCTTCCATTCCATACACCAATGAGAAAGGAGTTGCCCCCGTTGAGGTACGAACAGAGGTTCTATAGCCATGTAATGCAAAGGGAAGCATTTCATGCCAATCCTTATACGTCTCCACCATCTTTTGTATGATCTTCTTGATATTCTTATTTGCTGCTTCTACAGCTCCATTCATTTTCGGACGATATGGCGAAGAATTATGGTGCTGAATTTTGAAACTATCACACAACTCTTTCATCATTTTGTTATTCAAATTAGTCGCGTTATCAGTGATTATCTTGTTTGGTAAGCCATATCGACAAATCAATTCTCTTTTGATGAATTTGACAACCACACTTCTCGTCACATTGGCATAAAAAGCGGCTTCAACCCATTTTGTGAAATAATCAATAGCTACTAGGATAAACCGGTGTCCATTTGAAGCCTTAGGCTCGATGAGTCCAATAACATCCATTCCCCACATTGAAAATGGCCATGGTGATGTTAAAACATTCAAAGAAGTGGGTGGTACATGTATTTTATCAGCATAGATTTGACATTTGTGACATTTCTTTACGTGACTAAAGCAGTCGGATTCCATGGTCAACCAGTAGTAGCCAGCCCTTAAGATTTTTCTAGCCATTGTGTGCCCATTTGCATGAGTTCCGAAAGAACCTTCGTGAACCTCTTGGATAATTTTCCCCGCTTCTGCTTTATCCACACATCTGAGGAGAACCATATCATGATTTCTCTTATAAAGCACATCACCATTCAAGAAGAAATTCATTGACAATCTCCTTAAAACCCTTTTGTCGTTCTCTGAAATACCCAATGGATATTCCTTATTCTTAACATATGATTTGATGTCATAAAACCACGGCTTGCCATCCAACTCTTCTTCTATTGATAAGCAATATGCAGGTTTATCTCTTTGTTGAATCTTTATGACCGGCACGTCTTGATTAGTGGTTATTTTGAACATTGACGACAAAGTGGCCAAGGCGTCAGCTAACTGGTTTTCTTCTCGAGGGATATGGTGAAAAGTAATCTTCTCAAATTGTTCTGTCAATTCTTTGATATGGGTGTGATACGGAATCAATTTAGAATCTCGCGTTTCCCAATCTCCTTTCGTCTGATGGATGACCAACAATGAGTCTCCATATACCTCAAGAAATTTTACATTTGATTCAATAGCCGCTTTAATGCCCATAACACATGCTTCATATTCAGCAATATTGTTTGTACAATAAAAACACACCTTAGCCGTAAATGGAGTGAACTGGTTTTCTGGAGAAATCAAAATGGCTCCAATTCCATGCCCTAACGCATTAGAAGCACCATCAAACACCAACCTCCACTTTTCTTTATCAGATGATTCAATCTCTTCAACTAAATTCATTATGTCTTCATCGGGGAATTCACACTGCATTGATTGATAATCTTCTACCGGTTGATGGGCTAAGTACTCTGCTAGTGCGCTTCCTTTGATGGATTTTTGTGTAACATATACCAAATCGTATTCTGATAACAACATCTGCCAACGGGCGATCCTTCCAGTAAGAGCAGGTTTCTCAAAGATGTACTTAATTGGGTCCATTTTAGACACCAACCAAGTTGTATGACATAACATGTATTGTCTCAACCGACGAGCAGCCCATGCCAATGCGCAACATGTTCGTTCAAGTAGTGAATATCTTGTTTCACAACTGGTGAACTTTTTGCTCAAATAATAAATAGCATGTTCTTTCCTACCAGATTCATCATGCTGCCCCAGTACGCAGCCCATTGACTCGTCAAGTACTGTTAAGTACATAATAAGTGGTTTCCCATGAACAGGAGGCACTAGGATGGGAGGTTTTGATAAGTACTGCTTAATCTTTTCGAAAGCTTTTTGACAATTCTCATTCCATTCAACCTTTTGGTCTTTGCGCAACAATTTGAAAATCGGCTCGCATGTAGCGGTGAGGTGCGATATAAACCTTGCAATGTAATTCAATCTACCCAAAAAGCCACGAACTTCTTTTTCAGTGCGTGGAGCCGGCATTTCTTGTATTGCTCTTACTTTATCTGGGTCCACCTCTATCCCTTTTTGACTAACGATAAACCCAAGTAATTTGCCTGATCTTACACCAAATGTGCATTTAGCAGGGTTTAAACGAAGTTTGAACTTCCTTAGTCGCTCAAATAACTTTTGAAGGTTAACAACATGGTCTTCTTCAGTTCGAGATTTTGCGATCATATCATCCACGTAAACCTCTATTTCCTTATGCATCATGTCATGAAACAAGGTTACCATTGCTCTTTGATAGGTTGCCCCGGCATTCTTCAATCCAAATGGCATCACTTTATAGCAGAAAGTCCCCCATTGTGTGATGAACGTAGTTTTTTCCATATCTTCGGGAGCCATCTTGATTTGATTGTACCCTGAGAAACCATCCATGAAGGAGAAAAGAGAGTATTGAGCAGTGCTATCCACTAGGACATCAATATGAGGTAGAGGAAAATCATCTTTAGGACTAGCTTTATTTAAATCCCGATAATCAACGCACATTCGAACCTTTCCATCTTTCTTTGGAACTGGTACAATATTAGCCACCCATTGAGGATATTTTGCTACTGCTAAGAAACCAGCATCAAATTGCTTCTTGACCTCTTCTCTAATTTTAAGCGACATATCAGGTCTCATCCTTCTCAACTTCTGTTTAATTGGAGTGTATTCAGGCTTTAGTGGTAGCTTGTGTTCAACTATGTTAGTATCTAACCCGGGCATATCCTGATATGACCATGCAAAGACATCCACATAATCAATTAAAAGTTTAACCAACTTTTCTCGCTCACTTTCTTTCATAGACATACCAACTTTAACTTCTTTTTTATCATGCCCAGTCCCTAAATTGATCGCCTCAACAGGTTCTTGATAGGGTTGGATTATCTTAGCTTCCCGTTCAATTAAGCTTTCTAGTTCTGGGGGAAGCTCACAATCGTCTTCACAATCCTCATCGGCATGATTAATCAGACGTTCAAAGTTACAAGAAATGGTTCTAGCGCTGTTATTTTCAACATATTCATTTTCGACTCTGCATTGTTTAAAAGAAAAAAAGAAAAAAATATATATATGAATAAAGATTGCCAAAAGAAAGAGAAAAGAGAAAAAACAAAACCAGTTGGAGAATTCAAAAATGCATTTATTGATAATAAGTACGGAATTGAAATACATATGCCCTAATTAGTTATCCTTATAGCCTTGGGCAGAGCAAAAGGAGTTAAAAATACATAATTACTTTGAACATGAATTAACAAACACGGGAAACTCGATGATCTTCCAATTGTTGAGATTGGTGTTTGGAGGACAAGGGTACACTAGCTTGAGGGTATCATCATCACCATGATCCTCTTCCGCAACAGCCACCTGATCAGCATATATTATTCCGGCGCTTTGAAAATTTTGACGAATGTCACAAATAGGAATCTTCTGTGAATTCGGTATCCAGTTTTCTCGACGAGTCACCTTGTTTTCTCTTTTTTCCTTCGCAGCCTTTTCTTCATCAGCTTGAGTAGGTACATATCCCAACCCGTACCTATTGTTCTTTTCTGGTATTTCTATCAACTTCCCCAAATTGAGAAAAACTCCTCCTTCTAACATGGATTTGGTAGACTTCAATGATATGGTAGATTGTTTTGGTTCTTTTAAACGATATCCTTCACCCATGAAGACAACATTGGCAATTTCTAATGCTTGAAAGAAAGTCTCTATGGCTTCCTCCGTGTCTTCAATGTAGCCTGTAGAAGATAAATGACTTACTATCATATCTTCTTCCCCATATATTATTACCAGCTTATTGTTCACTGTAAACTTTAGCTTTTGATGGAGAGTGGATGTCACTGCTCCAGCAGCATGAATCCATGGTCTCCCTAAAAGACAACTGTACGCCGGTTTAATATCCATTACTTGGAAGGTTATCCCAAAGATGTGGGGTCCGATTTGAATTGGCAGGTCAATCTCACCAATCACTTGTCTTCTAGATCCATCAAACGCTTTCACCACCAAAGCACTAGGCTTCAAACAGGCTCCCTCAACAAATAGCTTTGACAGTGTTGATTTAGGCATGACATTTAATGATGAACCATTATCTACTAGCACTCGTGCAAGAATGTGATCGTGACACCTCATAGAGATGTGCAGTGCCTTATTATGCTCTGTCCCTTCAGCTGGTAATTCATTATCACTAAAACTCAGGCAACTACTAGCAGTGATGTTACCGACAACTCCATCAAACTGATCGACAGTGATATCGTGAGTAACATGGGCTTCGTTTAGAACTTTCATCAGTGCCCTTCTATGTGCTTCAGAATTCAATAACAAGGAGAGAACTGATATCTTGGAAGGGGTCTGATTTAGCTGATCCACCACCTTATATTCACTTTGCTTGACAAACTTCAAAAATTCACTAGCTTCTTCTTCAGACACCGTCTTTTTACTGATCTCTTGTCCTTTTATGGTATGATACATATCTTCTTTTCCTTTTTCTCCATTAACCTCTTTTTTCCTAAGTTGCTCAGGAGTGTATACTCGACCACTCCGAGTCATTCCACCAATCCCTGAGATGTTAGTGACCTCAGTTCCTTTAGGTTCACAACCATCACTTGGTTGATGATCTGCCAAGTGGGATGTGACTTCGTATTTCCACGGTACTGCCTTGGTATTTCCATAAGGAAACGGGATTGGTGTTTGGACAATTATTGCATTTGGCTTGTTATGAGTTGACTTAAGATTCTCTTTTTTGTAAAGAATTTCCAATGGTTTTGGGAAAGATATATTATTTTCCACACACGACCCCATGGTGAACACATGACCATCTACTGCATGTTGGTCTATCCCATCTTCAATGAAATTCACAGAGGCGTTCCCGTGACCTGGCAAAGGATTGCTCCCTATGTTGGGATTGTCCTCCTTGAAGGTAAGCCATTTTGCATTAATCAATTCTTGCACTTTAGATTTTAGGGCTTGACAATCTTCAATGGAATGCCCAACGGCTCCTGCATGATATTCACATTTGGCATTTGGATTATACCATTTTGGAAATGGTGGTTCAAGAGGTTTCATTGGTCTTATGACTACCATTGAATTTTGAAGTAAATGGGGCAACAATTGGCTATACGTGACGGGAATTGGATCAAAACGAGTTATCCTTTTTTCTCGATTGACAGGTGGTCTGTAGTGATTTGAGCTTGGGTATTGATTTTGTGGGGAAAATGCGGTAGGTGGTGGTTGATAAAAAGGTGGTCTTGAAGGGTGATATTGAGGGAATGAAGCTTGTGTGGTTGCGGCCACATATGGATAAGGGGTGTAAGGATTTTGTGGTATCGGGGGCTGGAAAATTGGGGGTCGATAAGAATTGATGGGTGGAAAATAAGAGATTCTGGGGTTTACCATTACAGCGTTAGTGTCTCCTTCTTTCTTTTTTGTGAATGTCGTCTGGGGTCGTTTCACGCTAGTTGCTGCACATACGATCTTGCCACTCCTCATCCCACTTTCTATCCTTTCTCCTATCATGACAAGGTCAGAAAAGTTTGATGACATACTCCCAATCATCTTGTCAAAAAAAGGCGACGGGAGAGTATCCATAAACATACCAACCATTTCTCTTTCAGATAATGGGGGTTCTACTTGTGAGGCCATTTCCCTCCACCGTTGTGCGTATTCTTTGAAAGCTTCGTTGTCATTTTTCAGTGAATTTTGCAATTGCATCCTATCAGGGGCCATGTCAACGTTGTACCTGTATTGCTTCAAAAAGGCATCAGCTAGGTCCTTCCATGAACGAATTTGATTTCGCTCAAGATGCATATACCAACTTAACGATGCCCCACTCAAACTGTCTTGGAAGAAGTGAATGAGAAGTTTATCGTTATGAGCATGAGATGCCATTTTTCTGCAATACATAGTTAGATGATTTTTAGGACATGTGTTGCCCTTGTATTTTTCAAAGTCAGGAACCTTGAATTTGGCAGGGATAGTCACATCAGGAACCAAACACATATCGAAAGCTTCAAGGCCATAAACATTATACCCCTCAATAGCTTTTATTCGCTCTTCCAAGACATGGAATTTTTCCTTTGATTGTGTATCATCCCCAATGTGAGGTTGATGCCAATTTCCATTAGTATCGAAATGGGGTACTTGGGGTGCAATATATGGAATATTTTCTGAGGGTTGAGTGTTTTGGGGGTTTAAGTGGTTTGGGTTGTTTTCCATGGGGTTGACGACTAAGGGTGGAGTATAACCGGGTGGAAGACCGTACATAGGAAATTGTATAGTTGTTGTACGAGGTTGCTGGGTAGTCGGGGTAAAGCCTTGAGTATTAAAATATGAATGTGATGGAAATGAAATAAATTAGTTAATTATGATAGTTGGATAGTGGGGAATCCTACGCCTTAGGCAAGAACAAATTATATGAGAACTGAAAATTAAAATAGAAAATCCTTCATTGATAAGAAAAAGAGTACATCATATTCAAATTAAAAACTACATTGACTATGGGATTTCAATCTTCTCTTCTAATAGGACAACCAATCTTTTCCTCCAATTCTTCTATCAAATTTTTGCAATATTCAACGAACTTGTAGACTTTGACTGGAGTATTCAACGGATGCATTACCGCATCAATCTCTCTTAGATGTGTTGGAATTTTTAAGACTGCTTGATTAGCTAGCATTGTCAATTTTGAAAAGCAGTCTTTCCAATGTCTTCCTTTATCTTCCAACTCTTTATAGACCTCTTGATTCTTTAATTGACCTAGCAACGTCATAAATGGATCCTCCCAATATATGGTTTCGTCCTTTAGGTCACTATAGATCTTTTCTTGGTAATCGATGTAATTCTTCAGCTCACTAGAATTCTCCATTTCTATTCTTAGTGCGTCTTGATGTTTTGAGAGTAATTCTTCAATTTCTTCATTGTGTTGCCTCTCGTTCCTTACTTGACTCTCATACTCAGCTACCATTTCTTTAAGTTGTTTCTTTAAATCCTCAAACTCCTTTTTTATCTTCTTCTCAGAGCTTGCTGATTTTGACCACAACTGCTTCCACATATAGGCCTCTTCGATAACTGCATTCTTTTCTTGCTTTCGCACATCTAACTCTTCATTTGCACCTCTCAAACAATCTTGTATGTCAAGTTTATTTTCTTTTTCAACTTTCAACCTCTTGTTACTTCTTTCAATAAACTGACTTTTATAAGTGTTTTCTGATCGTAAGTTCTCATTCTCTTGGGTGACTTTTTCTAACTTCGCTTGCATCTCTTTTTTTTCATCTTCAGATTTTAGCAATGATGCTTTGAGTTCTTCTATCTCTTCATTTGCAACAAGAATAGGTTCAGGCATTTCCTGATCATTTGAGGGGGTACTGTGGAAAGGCAGCTTAATTTCTTGGACTCTATTATAAAAAAATTTATTGCAGAGCAAAAAATTTCAATTAAGTAAATAAATTAAATTCAATTGTGATATGGCAATCCCCGACAACGGCGCCAAAAACTTGATAGCGTTTCAGCAAGTGTACTGAATCGTTGCAAGTAATAATAAAACGGTAGTACCGAGTGTCGAACTCAAGGATTGCGTTTTACTATTGAATTATATTTAGTTACTAAAATTGAACAAAAAGTTCCCAAGTTGATTGAAATAATAATTAAAATTGACAGCAGTAGTAAAATTGATCTTCTATAAATTGTCCCAAGCTCGACTTATCCTTCGCAACATCGGTGGGTCTACTATACCCGTATTGTGCAAAATAAAAGCTTCCAATGACTTATCATCTGGTTTTTCCAACATAGGGTAGCCAAGCTGTCTCAAAGCTACCGCCGGATTGTAATTAATACATCCTTTGGTTCCCATGAGAGGCACATTTGGGAAATCTCCGCATTGACATATTACTTCCTCTACCCCTTGTTCCCTGTGATACCATGAAATTGTGTCTCCAGTAAGGCTAGCTATACTTTGAGCCCATTCACGATTATCTTTAATTCCAATATGATACCCTTTCTTGAACATATGAGACATAAACCAGATATACAGCACTGGAGCACAACACAAAATTGTTCCCCCTTTCTTCTCATGTCGCATATGTAGAGAGTAGTATACATCAGCAAGAATCGCGGGAACTGGATTTTGCTTATGTTTGTTAAAAGATAAGAAGACATTGATAGCAGCAAAATCAACAAAATTATCAAGGTTTGGGAATAAAACAATACCATAGATGATTAGAGCCAAAACGTCTATAAAAGCACTCCATTCTTTTTTAATGGCTAAATCGTGGCACTTTTGCTCTAGATATTTTCTTGAAAAACCATGAATGGCTCCTTTTTCTTCTTTTGTACTTGCCAACTCTCTTATATCGATTTTCAATACTTCCGAAATTGCCTCCAAACTTGGTGGTTGCCCAGTATATCGATAAGGATTTCCTTTCTCTAAGGGGTAACCCAATATTCGCTCAAATTCCTCTAATGTCGGGGCCAACTGAAAGTCTTGAAAGGTGAAACATCTTAAGAGAGGGTCGTAATACTGAGCCAAAGCCGTGAGGGCCCCCGTTTGCACATTTACTGCCAAGAGATTTAGGATCTTCCCATATTTGAGAAAGAAACTATCACGTTGTATAGTTTTCATTTGATTGTTGATGTCTCTTAAACTTTTCAAATCAGGTTGTTTGAATTTTAAAAGTAAAGTTTTTCTTTTTTCTGATCCCATTGTCTGCTTTAATTTAACACGTGACTAAGATTCTTATGATTCCCCAACAATCCTGAAAATTGATGCAAAATGCCAATTTATTTTCAAAAGAAACAATGTCATGAAATATGAATGCAATTATGTAGAATGTCTGTTGTGAATATATAACATTTTGAATGAATGTATGAGGTGTTTTTTGCTTATATGGATATTCTTATAATGAAAAGGGTCTATTGGCTTATGTAGTGAAACTCTTACAAAGGTGGCTCTATAGTTCTAAACACGGTCCCTAGAGCCAATAATCTCATTTTGGAATATTGTCAACAACAATAGGTAAACTATTTGGAGTGACAATACCCTCAATAAGATCAAACTCTAGGTGAGATTTTCATGCTAACCAAACAGGATGTACATCCAGAAGGCTACCACTACACAACCTCGAAACTAAACTTAAGTTTTGTTCAAACCCGGGTGTAAGGTTCCACTCATAAGTGTGTGTCTTAATAAAAGTGTAGGGTGTAGAATAAGTATGATTCAATAACTCTATAACAATAATAAACATATAATAAATAAATAATAAATAAATAAATAGATAAATAAATAAATAAATAAATAAATAAATAAATAAAAATGATCTACAAGCTTAAAAAATATTATAATATCAACTAATTTATTATAAAAATAAATAAAAGAAAATGAAAAACAAACAAAAATAATAATAAAAAATTTAAGAATTATGCACAATTAATTTATTAGGCCTGACTCTCTAAAATGTTTCCCCAGTGGAGTCGCCAGCTGTCGCGGCCTAAAATTTCGAGTGTTTCTCGAATTCAATGGAGTCGCCACCAAAATTTATTTTTAAATAGGGAAAATATTGGGAAACCCTTAAAAACTATAAAAACAAAAGAAAATGGTCTTTGAAACCAAATTTTGATTTCGGGAGTCGATTATGCGTAGGGAAGGTATTAGCACCCTACGACATCCGTTAAAAACGGTTACCTATAATTAATTGTGCAAGATTAATTTTAACTTAAGTATATTTATTTTTCTTTATTATTAAATATGAATAACAATTATTACTATATTTAAAATATGATTTTTTAAATAAATATGTACTTAACAAATAAAGGACAAAAAAAGAAATTTTTATTTATGTGCTTGACAAGAATATGATCTTGCTCCTACGTATCTCCCGGTGCGATGGAGAAATCAAAGCTACGTAGTTATTGTTAAAAAATGTTGATGTGTTGATTTTTTCTAATGAAAATGAGTTTTGTTATATTAAAAAAAAAATTGACAAGAAAAGAAAATATATTTATTTAACTTAAAATAAAATAAAATATTTTTAAATATAAGTTTTGGGACTATCAAGTTGTACAACTTGTGTCTCAAAAACTCAAAGAATAAAAAGATGTCTCATCTAATTAGTCCGTTTAAGAATATTTTAAATTATTGTGTGATTTATAAAACTGAGTTTTAAAACCACCAAGTAGTACAACTTGTGTCTCAACAACTCCCATAATTAAAAATATCACATGCAACTCAAATTTAAAAGTTAATTTTTTATACTTACTTATTTATAAAAATAAGCTTTAGAACAATAAATTTGTATAAATTGTATTCTGCTATTTATGGATTAAAAGATGTTATCTTTAGTTAACTCCGAATAATTTTTATTTATTAATTTATTTATGAGTTTTAATTTATTAACTTATCTATGAAGATGAAGTTTAGAAATGCCAAGTTGTCGCAACTTGT
>NC_021164.2:25757846-25762174 GCF_000331145.2 Cicer arietinum | reverse complement strand
TTCACCGCACTTAATTTAATTTATTTATCGACGAGTAATTTTAATCGGCATCAAAATATCTTTGAACTTATTAGATGAACTGAGACTTTGGCACTTACTAGATGAACTACATTGGCTCTTAACCCTAAACCCTAGAACTAAACCCTAAACGCTAACCTTAAACCCTAAACCCTAATCCCTTAACCTAGTAAAGACCAAAATAACCTAAAATATTAATGCATTGAGACTTTTGAACTTATTGGACGAACTACAATGATTAAGAACTAAAATGGAAAACAAGAAACAAATCAAAAATCAAAATGACCTAAAATCGAAATCTAGTGAAACTTATGCACTTATTCGAGGAACTACATTGATTAAGAACCAAAATGGACTAAAATAGACTTAGACCCTTAACCATAAACCCTAAACCCTAAACCGTAAACCGTTAACACTAAACCCTAAACCTTAAAACCTAAAACCTAAAACCTAAATTGTAATCCCTTAACCTTGTAAAGACCAAAACGACATCAAATATTAATCTTTTTTCACTTTTGATCTTATTGGACGGACTACAATGAATAAGAACTAAAATGGACAAAAAGAAACATATCAAAAACAAAAATGATTATTCACTTATTCACTTATTCGGCGAACTACATTGATTAAGAACATAAATGGACTAGAATAGACCTAGACCCATAACCCTTACTCTAAAATCCTAAACCCTAAACCCTAAACCCTAATTCCAAAACCTTAAACTCTTAACCTAGTAAAGACGACAAACGACTAATGTATTATTCCATTGTTACTTTTGCACTTATTAGACCAACTACATTGAGTAAGAATAAAAAAGGACTAGAATAGACCTCGTAAAGACCAAAATGACCTACGATATTAATGCATTAAGACTATTCATCTTATTGGACGAACTACAATGAATAAGAACTAAAATGGACAAAAAGAAACATATCAAAAACAAAAATTACATAAAATCCATTACTAGTGACACTTATGCACTTATTCGAAAAACTACATTAATTAAGAACCAAAATGGACAAAAATACACCAAGACCCTTACACCCTAAACCCTAATCCCTAAACCTAGTAAAAACCAAAATGAGCCAAAATATTAATACATTGAGACTTTTGATTTATTGAATGACTTCAATGAATAAGAACTAAATCCAATAAAAAGAAACATATCAAAAACCAAAAAGTCATAAAATCTAAATCAACTAAGACTTTGGCACTTACTAGATGAACTACATTGTTTTAGAAACAAAGTGCACTAGAATACACCTAAGAAATGACAAAAAATGACCTAAAATATATATCCATTTAGAATTATGCACTTATTTCATGAAATGCATTGATTTAAACAAAAATAGTCTAGAATAGACCTAGACTCTTAACCCTTAACCTAAACCCTAAACCCGAAACCCTAAACCCTAAACCCTAATCCCTAGACCTCAAACTCTAAACCCTATACTCTAATCCCAAAACCAAAAACCATTAACCCTTAACCTAGTAAAGACCACAAAAGACCTAATATATTAATACATTGAGACTTTTGCACTTATTAGACCCACTACATTGAGACTTTTCAACTTATTGAACGAACTACAATCAATAAGAACAAAAAATGGACAAAAAGAAACATATCAAAAATCAAAAATTACCTAAAATCCATAACTAGTGACACTTATGCACTTACTCGATGAACTACATTAATTAAGAACCAAAATGTACAATAAAAAAATCATAACAAATATTAAAATGACCTAAAATTTTTAATAGATTGAGTCTTTTGCACTTATTACACGAACTACATTGTTTTAGAAACAAACTGCAGTAGTATACACCTAATAAATAACAAAATGACATAAAATATATATATCCATTTAGAATTACGCACTTATATCATGAAATATATTTGTTAAAACCCAATCCCTAAACCCTAAAATCTATATCCATTTAGAATTATGCACTTATTTCTTGAAATATATTGATTAAAACAAAAATGGACTATAATAGACCTAGATCCTTAACCCTCAACCCTAAACCCTAAACCATAAACCATAAACCCTAAACCCAAAACCATAAACCCTAAACCCTAAACCCTTATTCCTAAACCCTAAACCTTACACCCTAAACCCTAAACCCTAAACTCTAAACCCTAAACCCTAAATCCTAAACCAAAAACCAAAAACCCTAAACCCTAAACCATAATCCCTAAACCCTAAACCCAAAACCCAAAACTCTAAACCCTAAACACTAACCCCTACGATATATCCATTTATCAAATGAACTACAATGAAAAAGCACTAAATCCAACAACAAAAAACATTTCAAAAACCAAAAAGTCCTAAAATCTAAATCAACTAAGATTTTTGCACTTATAGGTTGAACTACGTTAATATTAAAATGTTAAAACATAAGAAATATTAAAACGACCTATATTAATTAAGAACCAAAATGGACTAATATAGACCAAGACCCTTACACCCTAAACGCTAAATACAAAAATCTAAAACCTAAAACCTATATCCTAATCTCTTAACCTAGTAAAGACCAAAATGACCTAAAATATTAATGCATTTTGAGTTTTGCACTAATTGGACGAACTACAATGAAGAAGAACTATAATGGACAAAAACCAAAATGACCTAAAATCTAAATCCATAGAGACTTATGGATTTCTTTGAAGAACTTCATTGTTTATTGAATACATTGAGACCTTTGCACTTTACTAGAATAGGTGAGACTTATGCACTTTACTAAAATAAGTTAGACTTTTGGACTTATAGGTTGCACTACATTGATTAACAATTGAAATGGACAAATTAAAAACCATTACAAAAGCCAAAATGACCTAAACTTCTAATCGATTTCGTCTTTTGCACTTATTAGACGAACTAAATTGTTTTAGAAACAAAGTGGACGAGAATACACCTAATAAATAACAATATGACATAAATCTATATCCATTGAGAATTATGCACTTATTTCTTGAAATGCATTGATTTAAACACAAACGGACTAGAATAGACCTAGACTCTTAACCCTAAACCCTAATCCCTAAACCCTAAACCTTAAACCCTAATCCCTAAACCCTAAACCCTAAACCCTAAACCTTTAACCCTTAACCCTTAACCCTTAACCCTTAACCCTTAACCCTTAACCCTTAACCCTTCACCCTTAACCCTTCACCCTTAACCTTAAACCCTAAACCCTAAACCCTAAACCAAAAACCATAAACCCTAACCCATAAACCTTAATCCCTAAACCCTAAACTCTAAACCCTAAACACTAAACCCTAAACCCTACAATATACCCATTTATTTAATGAACTAATTGAAAAAGAACTAAATGCAACAAAAAGATACATATCAAAAACCAAAAAGTCCTAAAATCTGAATCAACTAAGATTTTTGCACTTATAGGTTGAACTACATTGATATTAAAATGTTAAAACATAACAAATATTAAAACCACCTACATTAATTAAGAACCAAAATGGACTAATATAGACCAAGACCCTTACACCCTAAACGCTAAATACTAAACCCTAAAACCTAAAACCTATATCCTAATCTCTTAACCTAGTAAAGACCAAAATGACCTAAAATATTAATGCATTTTGACTTTTGCACTAATTGGACGAACTACAAAGAAAAACAACTTAAATGGACAAAAAGAAACTAAAATGGATAAAAACCAAAATGACCTAAAATCTAAATCCATTGAGACCTATGGATTTATTCGACGGACTTCAATGTTTATTGAATACATTGAGACCTTTGCACTTTACTAGAATAAGTGAGACTTATGCACTTTAGTAAAATAAGTGAGACTTTTGGACTTATAGGTTGCACTACATTGATTAACAACTAAAATGGACAAAATAAAAACCTTAACAAAAGCCAAAGTGACCTAAAATCTATATCCACTGAGAATTATGCACTTATTTCATGAAATGCATTGATTTAAACAAAAATGGACTAGAATAGACATAGACTCTTAACCCTAAACCTAAACCCGAAACCCTAAACCCTAATCCCTAAACCCTAAACCCTCAACCTTAAACCCTTAACCCTAAACCCTAAACCCTAAACCCTAAACCTTAAACCCTAAACCCTAAACAAAAAACCATAAACCCTAACCCCTAAACCTTAATCCCTAAACCCTAAAACCAAAACCCTAAACTCTAAACCCTAAACACTACACCCTAAACCCTACAACATATCCATTTATTTAATGAACTAAATGAAAAAGAACTAAATGCAACAAAAAGATACATATCAAAAACCAAAAAGTCCTAAAATCTAAATCAACTAAGATTTTTG
>NC_021164.2:25752599-25757507 GCF_000331145.2 Cicer arietinum | reverse complement strand
TGGACTAATATAGACCAAGACCCTTACACCCTAAACGCTAAATATAAAACCCTAAACCCTAAAACCTAAAACCTATATCCTAATCTCTTAACCTAGCAAAGACCAAAATGACCTAAAATATTAATGCATTTTGACTTTTGCACTAATTGGACGAACTACAATGAAAAAGAACTAAAATGGACAAAAAGAAACTAAAATGGATAAAAACCAAAATGACCTAAAATCTAAATCCATTGAGACCTATGGATTTATTCGACGGACTTAATTGTTTATTGAATACATTGAGACTTTTGCACTTTACTAGAATAAGTGAGATTATGCACTTCACTAGAATAAGTAAGATTATGCACTTTACTAGAATAAGTGAGACTTTTGGACTTATAGGTTGCACTACATTGATTAATAATTAAAATGGACAAAAAAAAAGCATAACAAAAGCCAAAATGACCTAAACTTCTAATCCATTGAGTCTTTTGCACTTATTAGACAAACTAAATTGTTTTAGATACAAAGTGGACGAGAATACACCTAATAAATAACAATATGACTTAAAATCTATATCCATTGAGAATTATGCACTTATTTCATGACATGCATTGATTTAAACAAAAATGGACTAGAATAGACATAGACTAACCCTAACCCTAAACCTGAAACCCTAAATCCTAAACCCAAAACCCAAAACCCTAAACCCTAAACCCTAAACTCTAAACCCTAAACCCTAAACCCTAAACGCTAAACCCTAAACCCTAAACCTTTATCCCTAAACCCTAAACCCAAACCCAAAACCCAAAACCCAAAACCCAAAACACTAAACATAAACCCTAAACCCTAAAACCTGAAACCTAAAACTTAGATCCTAAAACCTAAAATCTAAAACATAAAACCTAAACCTTTATTCCTTAACCTAGTAAAGACCAAAATGACATAAAATATTAATGCATTTTGACTTTTGCTCCTATCGGATAAAATACAATGACAAAGAACTTAAATGGACAAATTGAAACATATCAAAAACCAAAATGACCAAAATCTAAATCTTGTGAGATTGTTAGCACTTATTCGACGAACTACATTGATTTAGAAAAAAAATAGTCTATAATATAACTAAACCCTAAACGCTAACCTTAAACCCTAAACCCTAATCCTTTAACCTAGTAATGACCAAAATAACCTAAAATATTAATGCATTGAGACTTTTGAACTTATTGGACGAACTACTATAATTTAGAACTAAAATGGAAAAAAAGAAACATATCAAAAATCAAAATGACCTAAAATCCAAATCTAGTGACACTTATGCACTTATTCGAGGAACTACATTTATTAAGAATCAAAATGAACTAAAATAGACCTAGACCCTTAACCTTAAACCCTAAACCCTAAACCGTAAACCCTAAACACTAAACCCTAAACCTTAAAACCTAAAACCTAAATTGTAATCCCTTAACCTAGTAAAGACCAAAACGACATCAAATGTTAATCTTTTTTCACTTTTGAACTTATTGGACGGACTACAATGAATAAGAACTAAAATGGACAAAAACAAACATATCAAAAACAAAAATGATTATTCACTTATTCACTTATTCGACAAACTACATTGATTAAGAACATAAATGGACTAGAATAGACCTAGACCCATAACCCATACTCTAAAACCCTAAACCCTAAACCTGATCCCAAAACCCAAAACCTTAAACCCTTAGCCTAGTATAGACGACAATCGACTAATGTATTATTCCATTGTTACTTTTGCACTTATTAGACCAACTACATTGAGTAAGAATATAAAAGGACTAGAATAGACCTCGTAAAGACCAAAATGACCTACGACATTAATGCATTGAGACTTTTCATCTTATTGGACGAACTACAATGAATAAGAACTAAAATGGACAAAAAGAAACATATCAAAAACAAAAATTACATAAAATCCATTACTAGTGACACTTATGCACTTATTCGATGAACTACATTAATTAAGAACCAAAATGGACAAAAATACGCCAAGACCCTTACAACCTAAACCCTAATCCCTAAACCTAGTAAAGACCATAATGAGCCAAAATATAAATACATTGAGACTTTTGCATTTATTGAATGACTTCAATGAATAAGAACTAAATCCAACAAAAAGAAACATATCAAAAACCAAAAAGTCATAAAATCTAAATCAACTGAGACTTTGGCACTTACTAGATGAACTACATTGTTTTAGAAACAAAGTGCACTAGAATACACCTAAGAAATGACAAAAAATGACCTAAAATATATATCCATTTAGAATTATGCACTTGTATCATGAAATATATTGGTTAAAAGCCAAACCCTAAACCTTAAACAAAAAACCCAAAACCCAAAACCCAAAATCTATTAAACAACACAAACGACGTAATATATTAATCCGTTGAGATTTTAGCACTTATAAGACCAACTACATTGAGTAAGAATAAAAAAGGACTAGAATAGACCTCGTAAAGACCAAAATGACCTATAATATTAACGCATTGAGACTTTTCAACTTATTGGACAAACTAAAATGAATAAGAAAAAAATGGAAAAAAAGAAACATATAAAAAAAAATTACCTAAAATCCATAACTAGTGATAGTTATGCACATATTCGATGAACTACATTAATTAAGAACCAAAATGGACTAAAATAGAGAAAGACCTTACACCCTAAACGCTAAATACTAAACCCTAAAACCTAAAACCTATACCCTAATCTCTTAACCTAGTATAGATCAAAATGACCTAAAATATTAATGCATTTTGACTTTTTCACTAATTGGACGAACTACAATGAATAAGAACTAAAATGGACAAAAATAAACTAATCAAAAACCAAAATGACCTAAAATCTAAATCCAGTGAGACTTATGCATTTATTCGAAGAACTCCATTGATTAAGAACCAAAATGGACTAGAATAGACATAGTCCCATAACCCTTAATCTCAAACCCTAAATCCAAACCTTAAACCCTAAACCTACTAAAGACCACAAATGACCTAAAGTATTAATCCATTGGGACTTTTGCACTTATTGGTTGAACGACATTGATTAACAAGTAAAGTGGACAAAGAAACATAACAAATGCCAAAATGACCTAAAATTTTAATCCATGGAGTCTTTTGCACTTATTAGACGAACTACATTGTTTTAAAAACAAAGTGCACGAGAATACACCTAATAAATAACAATATGATTTAAAATCTATATCCATTGAGAATTATGCACTTATTTCATGAAATACATTGATTAAAACAAAAATGGACTAGAATAGACCTAGGCCCTTAACTTTAAATCCTAAACCCTAAAAGCTAAAATCTAAATCGTAATCCCTTAACCAAGTAAAGACAAGAATGACCTCAAATATTAATGTATTTTGACTTTTGAACTTATTGGACGAACTACAATGAATAAGAAATACATGGACAAAAAGAAACATATCAAAAACAAAAATGACTTAAAATCCAAATCTAGTTACACTTATGCACTTATCTAGTGAACTATGAAACAACCCGTTTTTTTAACAGCGTGAGTGTATTTTTTTTTAAAAAAAAAATCATAAAACAAAGAAATAATTTGAAATAAAAATCCAAAGTATTTAAAACAGCAAAATGCACCGGGGCTATGAGACATGTCAGACATAGCTCATACCCCTGGGGTATTCTTGGCAGACACCTGTACAGTAGCACTGCCCAAGAATCATTATTTCCCCACGTCACATCAAAAAGTGGTACATGGATCCATCAAAATAATATTCTAGCTGACAATATTGTTATAGGTATAATCTTCCAACATATAGTAATAAATCCAAAAAAGAAAGACCTCTAGTCCCTATACAACCGTCTAATTTGATCATACTACAAAAACTATACAACCCGGGTGATCTCCATACGCCCCGCAAGATCCTCCTGACACAGCTCCAGTCAGGTGTGTCCAACTACCTTCCCATCTATAGGGTACTAACCGGTGGGATGATCTTGGTTCTCATCTGAGGGCAAAGCCCAGATTTCCACAATAGTTGTAAAGGGTCACCAACCGAAACTAACAAATAACACATAACATTTAAATTTCAAATGCATAAAATGGCCATTCAACTTAGCATGCACCTTGAAAAGGTTTCCATATGATAAACATTCATAATCAAAGTTGAAAAATGAAGTTTTAAACAAAACTGCACTGTCGTATTCGAATACAACATCTCTGTATTCAAATACAAGGCTGTTTCAGAACTCAGCAGCAAAAACAACATGTTTGTATTCGAATACAACCTTCTGTATTCGACTACATATAAGTCAGTAACTAACATAGGATATCTGTATTCGAATACAACCTTCTGTATTCGAATACACATCAGAAAACAATAGAAAACAACAAAATTCAGCTTTTAAAAGGGTTTCGAAATCAATCAACACTTACACACAAATCCAGACAATCACACTTAGCAATTATAGCACAATCACAATGACAATTTGAGTTTCGAAAAGGTTTTGCAATCAATCACACTTACACACAAATCCAAAACATTCACACTTAGCAATTATAGCACAATTACAATGACAACTTGAGTTCAAACACTCAACCATAATCTTGAATCAAACATGACTTACGTCCTAAGCACCCTAAGGCAATGTGTATATGCCAAAATGCAGGGACTCGGAATTCCAAACCAAAACCCTCCTCGAAGGGTCGTAAATCATAATTGTACCGCCTATCACATGCCGAAGTACTAAATTACCAACGTGCTACCTACCACAGGTCAGCACAATTTACTAAAAACGTAAATCGTAAATGTACTGCCTATCACATGTCGAAGTACTATTTACCGAGGTGCCACCTATCACGGGTCAACACGATTTACCAAAAATGTGTAGTCTATAGCAGATCTTACACGAC
>NC_021164.2:25751267-25752266 GCF_000331145.2 Cicer arietinum | reverse complement strand
CACGACGCGACAATCCCCGCAAGGATAAGATGAACCAACAAATCACATGGAATCATCTCATGGCCCATCCGGTCACCACTATCACCATTGCCCATTCGGTCGCCACTATCCCCATTTTTAATACTCAATCAACTCTAACGATTTTCAAATTCCACACAGAGCATACTCAAACATTTATTTTCCACCACACACATCAAATTTAATCCACAATTTACATTAAATTTGATCAATTCAAAAACCACAAAATCCACACCAAGTTCAATCATCAATCACCATAAATTTCCACAAAACTCAAACATAACACATGCCAAACTAATTTTCACAAACCACAACTCAAACACATCAAATTTCTTTTTCTCAACAACACATATAGATGAATCAAATTCCTTTTCCACGAAAACACTCATCAATTTCACCAAAAACCCAACTCCAAACTTTCACCCATAAAAGCATTAGATTCATTTTCCCCAAATCTACACTTCAAACCCAACAAATTTATTTTCCACACAACCAAAAATAAGTCCCTAAATGCAAACTAAAAGTTTGGAAGGAGCCCTTACCTTAACGGTAGCTCTAATTTATTTATTGACGAATAATTTTAATCGGGTATCAAAAGATATTTTTGGGCATTAAACTCATAAAATATCAATAACTTGGCTAAAAAGCCTCAGAGTTCAATACCAAAATACATAATAAAAACATAAATTAGAATTTAAAACTATGGGTCATACATTACTACCCCCCTAAAATTAGTTTTGTCCTCGAAACTACGCGTCGATAAACAACTCAGGGTGTTGTTCCCTCATATTGCTCTCCAGTTCCCAAGTCGCATCTCTAGTAATTGGGTTCCAAATCACCTTGACCAATGAAACATCCTTGGTCCTCAATCACTTAATCTTCATGTCATCAATTCTTACAGGTGGTACTTCGAATGACAAGTTAGCCTTCAGTTGAATTGTGTCTAGTTCAATCACATGAGACAGATCTGCAAGATATTTC
>NC_021164.2:25742570-25750616 GCF_000331145.2 Cicer arietinum | reverse complement strand
TCCCACTTCCATTCAGGTATATCTAAAGGTTGCAACATTCCAGCAGGTCACTGATGTTCCACCTTCAATTTCTAACAAGTTAAACAAGTTGATACATACTCTGCTACATGTCTATTCATTCCTGGCCACCAATAATTTTGCCTCAAATCCTAATACATCTTTGTTGCTCTAAGATGAATACTCAATTTACTCTTATGAGCCTCTTCTAAAATTGTTTTCCTCATGTCTATAATTTCTGGTACACAAATCCTACCATTACATCTCAAAATATTATCTGGTCCAATCTTAAACACAATTGTCTTCCCTTGCATTATTAAGTTCCTCTTCTCTTGAATTAAGTTGTTATCTTGAGAATTCACATTGTCTTCAAGTAGTCCACTCGAAATCTTAATCATTCCGAATTTTAAAATTCCTGGTGCAAACTCTACGTTCAAGTGTAGGTCTTTAAAAGCTTCCCACAATTCTTGTTGTCTAGCCATCATTGTTGAAGACACCGATACACTTCTTCTACTCAACGCATCAGCCACTACAGTGGCCTTCCCAGGATGGTACTGCAGTGTGAAATTAAAATCCTTGAGAGTCTCCATCCATCGTCTCTGACGCATGCTCAATTCCTTCTGATCAAACAAATATTTCAAACTTTTATGGTCACTGAACACTGTGAACGTGCATCCATATAAATAGTGCCTCCAGATCTTCAATGCAAAAACTACAGCAGCAAGCTCCCTGTCATGAATAGGATAATTTCTTTCATGAATCTTCAATTGCCTTGAGGCGTAAGCTACAACTTTCTTGTGTTGCCTTAGAACACATCCCAAACCTTGGTGAGACGCATCACAGTAAACTTCATATGGTTCTTATGAATACGGTAATACCCATATTGGTGAGGTCGTCAACTTTTTCTTTAGTATTTGAAAATTTTCCTCACACTTCTCCGTCCATGCGAACGGTTGATCTTTTCTAGTAAGTTGTGTCAATTAAGCTACAATCTTAGCAAAACCTTCAATAAACCTCCTGTAGTACCCTGCCAGTCCAACGAAACTTAAAGTAAGAGTAATAATCGTACCAGGTTTGCACTCAACTCAACATACATGATAGAACTTTCTTCGTCATGCTTACGTGAAGAACGTGTCGTTTATCCCTTTTCATAGATATTTAATAACATTACACGCTTTCAAAGTCGGTAAGACTCGTCCGTTCCATTCAACCTGATTTTGTTTACTACAACAAGAGATTAAGGATGATTAGTTCCTCAATTTGTCAATAAGTAGCCAACAACCATGATTGTGGCTTAGACTATCTGAACCTAACAATAATAGTGCTCCTTTAACTTCGATACAAGCTTCTTTCGTTGATACCTACGCACCAAATGCTATTTCAAATGGAATCCCTATCTTCTCAATAATTTCAGGGTGTTCACTCCTCTTTGATAGTTATCAAACTTCATCCAGTCTTATCCTGAAATCTACCAGGCGAACATCTAATACTCTTCTTAAAAAGCTCTCCACTAAGATCCTTACATAAATTCGCATATCCGTCTAACGTTAACCCATCCATACTCATCATCTTCGAGTTACCACCAACAACATAACATCTATGTCCTTGGAACCACTTCGTTTTCGAATCAAACCAGAAGAATGAAGCTGAGGAATCTTTGTTTTCTAACCCACCAAGCCTTGGGTTTCTTTTCTTGAAGCAAAAGAAAAGCAAAAGAAGAAGAATGGAGAAGGAAGAAAGATGGGGTTCGCGTGACAACCAGGGAGGAAGGAAATGTTTTCTTTCCTCTATATCTGTTTTTCCTTTGTTTCCCTTTTCATTCCTTTCTATTTCCTTTTGTTTCCTTTATATTTCCTTTTTTTCTTTTCCTTTTCCTTTCTTTTTCCCTCCAAACATATATACATATATATATATATATATATATATATATATATGTATATATTTACATATATTAACTATAACTTAACAAATATCTAAAAATATCTAGATATTTATCAAAATTACCATTTCACCCATAACCTCTCAAACCATTTGATAAAAATATCCACTCTCGTTGCAACTCAATTGACAAATACAATTTTTAGCAACCAGAGATGTTTTTAACTAAACTGCCCGGTATTAAATTCTTCGTAACATAAATAAATTATTCTTCTAAAAAAGATTCACCGTAATTAATCTAATTTATTTATCGACGACTAATTTTAATCAGGGCATCAAAAGATATTTTTGGGCAATAAACTAATAAAATATCAATAACTTGGCTAAAAAGCCTCAGAGTTCAATACGAAAAAACACTAAAAAAATATAAATTAGAACTTAAAACTATGGGTCTTACATTACTACCCCCCCTAAAATTAGTTTCGTCCTTGAAACTACGCGTCAATAAACAACTCAGGGTGTTGTTCTCTCATCTTGCTCTACAGTTCCCAAGTCGCATCTCAAGTAATTGGGTTCCAAATCACCTTGAACAACGAAACTTCCTTGGTCCTCAATCGCTTAATCTTCCTGTCATCAATTCTTACAGGTGGTACTCGGATGACAAGTTATCCTTCAGTTGAATTGTGTCTGGTTCGATCACATGAGACGGATCTGCAAGATATTTCCTTAAGTGTGACACATGAAACACGTCATGGATATTGGACTGTATTGGAGGCAATGCAATCCGATAAGCAACCGATCCAATTCATTCAGAAACCTGATACGGTACAATGAATTTCAGAGTCAATTTCTTCGATTTCAAGGCTCTACCAACTCCAGTCGTAGGCGTGACTCTTAGAAATACATGATCACCCTATTTGAATTCTAGAAGTCTGTGACGCTTGTCCGCATAACTCTTTTGACGATCTTGTGAAGTCTTCATTTTCTCCTTTATCTTCATTACCTAATCAGTAGTTTGTTGTACCATCTCCGGTCCTACAATCATACTTTAATCGTCCTTATACCAACACAAAGGCGTTTGACACTTGTGCCCATATAAAGCCTCATATGGTGCCATTCCAATACTTGCATGGAACCTATTGTTCTAAGTAAACTCTACCAACGGAAGTACATCATCCAAACTTCCTCTATCGTCTAATACACATGCTCTCAAAAGATCTTCCAAGGATTGATTTTTCCTTTCCGTCTGTCCGTCCGTTTGTGGATGGTAAGCTAAACTCAATCTCAATTTCGTTCCCAATGCTTAATGCAATGCTCCCCACAAGTTTGATATGATACTCGATGGTACTCCGTGTAATCTTACAATCCTAGGATGGTATTGCAATGTGAAATCAAAATCCTTGAGAGTCTCCATCCATCGTCTTAGACGAATGTTCAATTCCTTCTGATCAAACAAATATTTCAAACTTTTATGGTCACTGAACACTGTGAACGAGCATCCATATAAATAGTGCCTCCAAATCTTCAATGCAAACACTACAGCAGCAAGCTCCAAGTCATGAGTAGGATAGTTTCTTTCATGAATCTTCAATTGCCTTGAGGCGTAAGCTACAACTTTCTTGTGTTGTATCAGAACACATCTCAAATCTCGGTGAGACGCATCATAGTAAACTTCATATGGTTCTTCTGAATGCGGTAATACCAATATTGGTGAGGTCGTCAACTTTTTCTTTAGTATTTGAAAATTTTCCTCACACTTCTCCGTCCATGCGAGTGGTTGATCTTTTCTAGTAAGTTGTGTCAATTGAGCTACAATCTTAGCAAAACCTTCAATAAACCTCTTGTAGTACCCTTCCAGTCCTACGAAACTTAAAGTAAGAGTAATAATCGTACCAGGTTTGCACTCAACTCAACATACATGATAGAACTTGCTTCGTCATGCTTACGTGAAGAACATGTCGTTTATCCCTTTTCATAGATATTTAATAACATTACACGCTTTCATAGTCGGTAAGACTCGTCCGTTCGATTCAACATGATTTTGTTTACTATCAACAAGAGATTAAGGATGATCAGTTCCTCAATTTGTCAATAAGTAGCCAATAACCATGATTGTGGCTTAGACTATCTTAACCTAACAACAATAGTGCTCCTTTAACTTCGATACAAGCTTCTTTCGTTGATACCTAAGCACCAAATGCTATTTCAAATGGAATCCCTATCTTCTCAATAATTTTAGGGTGTTCACTCCTCTTTGACAGTTATCAAACTTCATCTAGTCTTATCCTGAAATCTACCCGGCAAACGTCTAATATTGTTCTTAAAAAGCTCTCCACTTAGATCCTTACATAAAATTGCCTATCCATCTAACGTTAATCCATCCATACTCATCATCTTCGAGTTACCACCAACAATATAACATCTATGTCCTTGGAACCACTTCATAAATCTCATGTCGTCATGATTTGCTTCAACCCTACCTGACAATTCGTCATTTCGAAGATCTTTTCCACTTCTTGAATCCACTTATCAGCTTTTTCTAAGTTCTCATCACACTCGAACTTTGGAGGATGGTAACGACGAAAATCTTCCATTCCCCTTGACACAACCGCACGAATCTCTCTACAAATCTCTCTTTCCTTCTTCTCCAGATCTCGCAGAGTCCTGACAGCTGTCTGTGCATCAACAGAAGCGTTATTCATTGCTTCAACCATTTGATCATTCCTATTGACGTTGACTTTTGCAGCGCCGTTCCTTCTTGGAGGAATTGTTTCCACAAAACCAACATCAAGAAGAAATCTTAGCACCACTTCAAAAAATTCCAAAACTAACTTCCAACTACACCAACACATAATAACAATCCATGATCTAACAACTCAGATAAATTACACCGACGCATGATCAGATAACGACTCCTAAGCTACAGGTTGACCTACAATCTATAACCAAAACTCCACATTCCCAAAGAAATCCAAACCAAAGCTCTGATACCACAATTGTAACAACCCGTTTTCGTAACAACGCGAGTGTATTTTTTAAAAAAAAAAAACAAATTCATAAAACAAAGAAATAAAGAAGCAAATACTTTTGGATAAATATTCAAGTCGTAACACAACGACAAATGTCAAGAGTATTTACAAGCAGCAGAAATAGTTTGAAATAAAAATCCAAAGTATTTAAAACAGCAAAATGCATCGGGGCTATGAGACCAATCAGACATAGCTCATACCATTGGGGTATTGTCGGCAGACACCTGCAATAGCACTAC
Organism: Cicer arietinum; assembly: GCF_000331145.2. Lineage (NCBI taxonomy): Eukaryota > Viridiplantae > Streptophyta > Magnoliopsida > Fabales > Fabaceae > Cicer > Cicer arietinum. The sequence continues at coordinate 25,745,473 of NC_021164.2, read as the reverse complement.
CCAAGAATCTTAATTACCCCACGTGACATCAAAAAGTGGTACATGGATCCATCAAAATAAAAGTCTAGCTGGCAATATTGTTATAGGTACAGTCTTCCAACATACAGTAAATACATCGACAAAAGAAAGAACTCTAGCCCCTATACAACCGTCTGATCTGATCATACTACAAAAACTATGCAACACGGGTGATCTCCACGCGCCCTACAAGATCCTCCTGACACAGCTCCAGTCAGGTGTGTCCAACTACCTTCCCATCTATAGGATACTAACCTGTGGGATGATCCTGGTTCTCATTTGAGGGCAAAGCCCAGATTTCCACAATAGTTGTAAAGGGTCACCAACCGAAATTAACAAATAACACATAACATTTCCATATGTTATGCATGCATAATCAAAGTTGAAAAATGAAGTTCTAAACAAAACTGCACTGTCGTATTCGAATACAACATCTCTGTAATTGAATACAAGGCTGTTTCAGAAGTCAGCAGTAAAAACAACATCTATGTATTCGAATACAACCTTCTGTATTCGACTACATATAAGTCAGTAACTAAAATAGGATGTATGTATTCGAATACAACTTGTTGTATTCGAATACACATCAGAAAACAGCAAAATTCAGCTTTTAAAAGGGTTTCGAAATCAATCAACACTTACACTCAAATCCAAACAATCACACTTAGCAATTATAACACAATCACAATGACAATTTGAGTTTTGAAATGGTTTTGCAATCAATCACACTTACACACAAAACCAAAACATTCACACTTAGCAATTATAGCACAATTACAATATTAATGCATTGAGACTTTTCAATTTACTGGACGAACTACAATGAATAAGAACTAAAATGGACAAAAAGAAACATATCAAAAACAAAAAATTACCTAAAATTCATAAATAGTCACACTTATGCACTTATTCGATGAACTACATTAATTAAGAACTAAAAGAGGCTAAAATAGTCCAAGACCCTTACAATCTAAACCCTAAACCCTAATCCCTTAACCTAGTAAAGACCAAAATAACCTAAAATATTAATACATATATTAATACATTGAGACTTTTGCATTTATTGAATGAACTACAATGAATAAGAACTAAATCTGACAAAAAGAATCTTATCAAAAACTAAAAAGTCCTAAAATCTAAATCAATTGAGACTTTTGCACTTATAGGTTGAACTACATTGATTAACAACTAAAATGGACAATAAAAAACATAAAAAATATAAAAATGACCTAAAATATTAATCGATTGAGTCTTTTGCACTTATTAGACGAACTACATTGTTTTAGAAACAAATTGCACTAGAATACACCTAATAAATAACAAAATGACCTAAAATATATATCCATTTATAATTATGCACTTATATCATGAAATATATTGGTTAAAACCCAAACCCTAAACCTAAAACCCTAAACCCTAAACCCTAAACCTATTAAACACCACAAATGACCTAAATTATTAAGCCATTGAGATTTTTGCACTTATAAGACCAACTACATTGTGTAAGAATAAAAAAGGACTAGAATAGACCTCGTAAAGACCAAAATGACCTACAATATTAATGCATTGAGACTTTTCATCTTATTGGACGAACTAAAATTAATAACAACTAAAATGGACAAAAAGAAACATATCAAAAATAAAAATTACCTAAAATCCATAACTAGTGTCACTTATGCACTTATTCGGTGAACAATGTAAGACCCATAATTTTAAAGTACCATTTATGTATTTTTGGTGTATTTTGGATTTTGGCTCGAAGGCTTTTAAGCCAAAGTTAATAATATTTTGGAGTTTTATAATCAAAAATATATTTTGATGCCAATTAAAATTCCTCGTCGATAAATAAATTGAATTTAACTGCGATAAATCCTTTACGGAGAATTTAATGCGTTTCGGGTGAAACGGTAATTTAACAAATATCTAGATTTTGAGATATTTGTTAAGTTATATTTATTATATTTATATATGTTTGTTTGGGGGGAAAAAGAAAAGAAAACTAGAAGGAAGGAAAAGGAAAAGAAAAGAGTATATAAAGGAAAGAAGGAAAAGGGAAGAAAGGAAAAACAAAGGAAAGAAAAAGAAAGGAAGGAAAATTGGAATTTTCCATCTTCTTCCTCTGATCGACCGCGAAGCTTTTCCCTCCTTTCTCCCATCTTCATTTTCGTCGCTTTCTTTTCTTCCAAACTAGTAACCCAGGGTTGGGTGAGAGTTAGATCAAGGTTTTCGCAACTCCACTCTTCCTCTTTGATTCGAAAACGAAGAAAAACGGTATTTGAGATCCAAACACAAACCCCTCCGTTTCTTTTAGATCAAAGCTTCATTTCTCGAAGAGATAGAAGGGAAAGTCGCTCACCACCACGCTACGGTGCTAGTGAACTAATTTGGAAGCGGCGTTGCGAGCGGAGATTTTACCGGAATTACTCGCGGTACCGGAAACGCACGTTAAAGCTAACGTTGAGGTAAGGGCTCCTTCCAAACTTCTAGTTTGCATTAGGGACTTATCTGTGGTTGTGTGGGAAAGAATTTGTTAGGGGTTAAATGTATCGATTTGGGAAAAAAACGAAACTAGTGCGTTATGGGTAAAACCTTAGAGTTAGGTTTTGTTTATAATGATGAATGTTTCGTGGTAAATGAATTTGAATGTCATTGTGTATGATTATGAATAAATGAAATTTGATGTATCTGGGTGGTATGTTTGCTTTGATTTGTGTTCGTTGTATTTGGCGTGTCCATACTTGATGTTTGTTAATTGGTGTGGTTGTTGTGAATTATGGTTTGAATGTGAGACTATGTTTGAGTTTGTTTCCGTGGAATTTGAAAACCATTAGAGTTAAACGAGTATTAAAAATGGGGAATCTTTTAATACCTCGGTTTACTTAATG
>NC_021164.2:25729920-25742518 GCF_000331145.2 Cicer arietinum | reverse complement strand
GGGAACCTCTTAATGTCCCGGTTACTTAACGATCGTTTTTGTAAATCGTTCCGGCAAATGAGTATTAAGAATGGGGAATCTCTTAATTACTCGTTTACTGAATATCTTGTGTGAAAATCGTTTAAGTCAAAAGTATATTAAGAATGGGGAATCTCTTAATATGTCTATTTGCTTAACATTTCGTTTGAAAATCATTAAGTTAAATCGGTATTAAGAACGGGGAATCTCTTAATGACTTATTTAATTAATGTTGTTTGAAAGTCGTTTAAGTTAAATGGGTATTAAAAATGGGGAATCTTTTAATATCTGCATTTGCTTAACGATTGTTGTGAATGGAGTCTGTGTATGCTCATGCATTTCATTTGGTAAATTGTGTCGACCCGTGATAGGTGACACCTTGGTAAACTGTACGGACCCGTGATAGGTTGTACGTTTGCGATTTACATTTTAGTAAATCGTGTTGACCCGTGATAGGTGACACCATGGTAACTGTACTGACCCGTGATAGGTGGTACGTTTACGAGTTACTATTTAGTAAATCGTGTTGACCCGTGATAGGTGACACCATGGTAACTGTACTGACCCGTGATAGGTGGTACATTTACGATTCCCGCTTTTTCTTTTAGTAAATCGTGTTGACCCGTGATAGGTGACACCATGGTAACTGTACTGACCCGTGATAGGTGGTACATTTACGATTCCCGCTTTTTCTTTTAGTAAATCGTGTTGACCCGTGATAGGTGACACCATGGTAACTGTACTGACCCGTGATAGGTGGTACATTTACGATTTACATTTTTGGTGAATTGTGCTGACCCGTGATAGGTGGCACCTCGGTAATTGGTACTTTGGCCTGCGATAGGCGGTACAATTATGATTTACGGCCCTTCGAGGAGGGTTTTGGTTTGGAATTCCGAGTCCATGCATTTTGGCATATACGCATTGCATTAGGGTGCCTGGCACGCGAGTCATGTTTGATTTGAGTTTATGATTGAGTGATTCGAATTTTGATTTATCGTGATAACTGAGATGAAGGTGTTAAGTGCTATGTGTTGTGTATTGTGTGTGAGTATGATGGTTATCGAACCTTTGTGTGTCGTAGTAATCGCGTAGAAATTGCTAAGTGTTAAGTGGTGAACTTGATTAGGAATGACTTAGGTTAATTCATGAATTTTTGGAAAACTGATCAGGGAAATCGATTTCCCAATCGATTGGATGGAAGACAGGGGCTTGGCCAAATGAACAAAATCGATTAGCCAATCGATTTCGAAAACAATTTTCAAAGGAATCAGTTAAGAAATCGATTGCCCAATCGATTAGGCCTTAAGTCAGGGGCTCAGGAACCAATCAATCGATTTACCAATCGATTGAATTCAGCCCAGGATTCTGTTTTCATTAAGAATCCCTCACCAAATCGATTAGGAAATCGATTGGCTCGAAACCAGGGGCTCAGGAACCAATCAATCGATTTACCAATCGATTGAATTCAGCCCAGGATTCTGTTTTCATTAAAAATCTTCACCCCAATCGATTGCCCAATCGATTGGCTCAGTGAAAATCCTCATTTTTAGTTGTATGATTAATTGCTCATGAATCTATCCATGTTTTGTTTTATCATGTGTTAATTAGGAGATCGAGAACTGCATTTTACCTTCATTTTCATTGGCAATGTAATGTATGAACTTTTCGCACATTGAAAATCCTGTTAAGGTGCATGCTTAGTTAAAAAGTTGTTTTGAGCATTCAAAAACTTAATTGCTATGTGTTAACTGTTATTTTCTGGTTGGTGACCCTTTACACTATTGTGGAAATCTGGGCTTTGCCCTCAGATGAGAGTCAGGACGGCCCTACTGGTTCGTACCCTACGGACAGGGATGGAGATGGGAACGCTTGACTGCTGTTGTGTTAGGAGGATCTCACGGGGCGCGTGGAGATTACTCCATGTCTTGACTTGTTATGTATTAATTAGGAGATTGAGAACCTCATTTTACTTTCATTTTAATTGGCAAAGTATTGTATGAACTTTTAGCATATTGGAAATCCTGTTAAGGTGCATGCCTAGTTGAAAAGATATTTTGAGCATTTAAAATCTTAATTGCTATGTGTTAACTGTGATTTTTTTTGGTTGGTGACCCTTTACAATTTTTGTGGAAATCTGGGCTTTGCCCTCAGATGAGAGTCAGGACGGTCCTACCGGTTCGTACCCTACGGATGGGAATGAAGATGGGAACGCGTGACTGCAGTTACGTTAGGAGGATCTCACGGGGCGCGTGGAGATACTCAGGGTGTATAGCTTTTTGGTAGGATGATCAGATTAGGATGATGTATAGGGACTAGGTGTCCTTCTTTTTGGATTAGAGTATTTTTAGTTTGGAAAATTGTACTTATACTAATATTGTCAGTTTGACTTTTTACTTGAATGGGTTCCATGTACCATTTATAGTTGTGTAAATGTTTTGGATTTATAATTGGAGAAACTTTTCCACTGCTTGTAAATTATAATGACTCAGTTATTTATCCAAAGGCATTTCTTTATCTATTTCTCTGTTTTATTTTAATCTCTTTCAAAAAAAAATATACCCTCGCTTTGAAAAACGGGGTGTTACAATAGACGTTTTAAAGACCAAGATGACCTAAAATCCTAATCCATTGAGACTACCGCACAAGTAGGACGATTTACATTCAATAAGAAAGTAAGTGGTAAAAAAAAACATAGCAAATACCAAAATGACCTAAAATATTAATCCATTAAGACTTTTGTACTTATTAGACCAACTACTTTGAGTAAGAATAAAAATGGACTAGAATAGACCTCTTAAAGACCAATATGGCATAAAATATTAATGCATTGAGACTTTTGCACTTATTAGACGGAAAACAATGAATAAGACCTAAAATCGAAATCCTTTGAGACTTATGTTCTTATTCGATGAACTACAATGATTTTGAACAAAAACGAACTAGAATAGACTTGGACCCTTAACCCTTAACCTTAAACCCTAAACCTTAAATACATAACCTAAATCCCTTAACCTAGTAAAGACCAAAATGACCTAAAATAATAATCCATTGAGACTTTTGCATTGATTAGATGAACTACATTTATTAACAACTAAATTTGATAAATACAAAAATGACATAAAATATTAATCTATTGAGTCTTTCGCACTTATTAGACCAACTACATTGATTAAGGAGCAAAATGGACTAAAATAAACCTTGTCAACACCAAAATGACCTAAAATACTAATCCATTGAGAATATCACACAAGCAGGACGATTTACATTGAATAAGAAAATAAACGGACAAAAAAACATAACAAATATCAAAATGACATAAAATGTTAATGCATTGAGTTTTCCGCACTTATTAGACTAACTACATTGATTAAGAAGCAAAATGGTCTAGAATAGACCATGTAAAAACAAAAAGGACATCAAATATTAATCCATTGAGACTTTCCGACCTATTGGACGAGCTACATTTAATACGAACCAAAATGTGTTGTAAAATAATGACCTCTATAGTCTAAAATATATGACAGTTTAAAACAAGATTGATATCATTTTAATAAAAGAACACTTTTATTAAACTCATGATCAATCACGGTCCCAAGGAGTTGATTCTAAGTGAAGGCTCACACTTACATGTATTGACTAATAACTAGTCTAGAATATACAGTAATGTTCTACGGATTAACCAAGATACCTGCATGCCAAATTACTCGTTCAAATGATATTAATGAAAACAGAATACGTCTAGCATGCAATCAAGATTAAGCATACAATCATACAATGAAAATAAAGAGTAAGGGTTAGAGAATGGTGCACCGCAATTTTATATTGGTTCAGTCGTCAAACAGACGACCTACGTCCAGTCCCGAAACAAAACGATTTCGGCCTTTTTCAATAGAATCTTAGAAAGTATTTTACAGATGTTCCAGCTCTCTCAGCCTATCAATCTTAAAACTCTTTCTCTCTATTCTATTTTGCAGCCACTATATCCCAGAGTTTATCTCCAAACTCTTCCAAGATCACAGTAAAGTTTCTTCTTGATGAGCCCTCTCACCAAAGAAGATAACTACCAGTTTCACCACTGGATTTTACCACAGTTCTTTCTTTACAAAACTTTGTTACAGAAAGCATACAAGATGTACGAAGTTTGTCTCAATCACTAGCAATGTATCTCACATAAGAAGATTGGTGTCCATTTGAGTGTTTTTGAGATCATTCTCTTTTTCTCTCAAGAAGTCTTTTTCAGCTCTCTTTTGATTATGAATAATCGTTGGTTTTGGATCTGAAAAAGTAATATCAAGAATGTTATCAAAGGTTCTTAAGAGTTATGAGAAAAAGATTGAAAACTGTTTATATAGTTTCTGAAAAACAACTGATAAATCGATTTACCAATCGATTCATTAATGTGATAAAGCATGCATAATCGATTTCCGAATCGATTATCGAAAGTCTTGTTTTTCTTGAATCTTGAAACTATATAAACCAATCGATTACCTAATCGATTATTTAAATGCACTTTTCAGAAAACTATGTGTAGTTTATATATGAATCGATTGCATAATCGATGTCAAGTGTTTTGTTCTAACAACGAGATCAAAACAATCGATTACGTAGTCGATTCAGTAAGTCACATAATCGATGCAGTACTACATATAATCGATTTGGCCATATACTAAGAGTTCCCTGTAACTTTAAAAAATTGTTTCAATCGATTTGCCAATCAATTGTGGTTTAAAACAGGAACTTAGTTTATTTCAAGTAAATCAACGTGCCAATCGATTTGGTAGTATGTTTCTGAGAAATGAATTTACCAGTTGGTTCATCTCAATCGATTTCCAAATCGATTGATACCAAACCTGTCATAATTGAATTTTTCACAATGGATTGTCCAATCGATTGTGTTTGTCACAGACCATGTTAATTTTGAAAACTTATTTACACAATCGATTTGCCAATCGATTAGTGTGCTACATGGGTTGGCCTTGTGACTTGTCCAATCGATTTGTCAATCGATATATTCAATTAGCTTCAGTCTTTGTGATTTTAACAATCGATGTGCCAATCGATTAGTATGCTAAACGGCTTCTCTCTGACTTGCACAATTTTTATCACTGATTGTGCCAGTCGATTGTTTAATCACAGACTGTATGTTTTCATACAACCCTTTTACAGAATCGATTGCTTAATCGATTTTCTCAGTAAAGATTCCAACTTTTGTTGATTCCTTGAGTTCCAAGCAATTGTCTCAAGTACGTAGGGTTGAGTTGTTGTTCCTGCAATCTTACTCAGTTAAAATGTTAGATTTATCATATGATGTATGAACATTGTATGTTTGTTAATTATGTCAAAATTAGGATTAAGAGGACTAAAGTCCAACAAAATGAATTAAAATATTAATTCATTGAGATTTTGCATTTATTAGACGAACTACATTGATTTAGAAACAAAGTGGATTAGAATAAACCTAGTAAATAACAAAATGACCTAAAATCAATCTCCATTGACAATTGTGCACTCAATACATGAAATACATTGATTAAAACAAAAATGGACTAGCATAGACCTAGACCCTTAACCCTAAACCATAAACTCTAAACCCTGAACACTAATCCCAAATTCCTTAACCTAGTATACACCAAAATGACCTAAAATATTAATCCATTGAAACCAAAATGAACTACAATAAATCAAGTAAAGGCCAAAATGATCTAAAATATTAATCCATTAAGACCTTTGCATTTATTAGACCAACTTCATTGATTATGAATAAAAATGGACTAGAATAGACCTCATAAAGACCAATACCGCCTAAAATATTAATTCATTGAGATTTTTGCACTTATTAGATGATAAACAATGAATAAGACATAAAATCGAAATCCATTAACCTGGACAAAAACTGACTAGAATAGACATGGACCCTTAACCTTAAACCCTAAACCATAAATACTTAACCCTAATCCCTTAACTTACAAAAGACCAAATTGACCTAAAATAATAATTCATTGATACTTTTGCACTTATTAGATGAACTACATTGATTAAAACTAATTTTGACAAATACAAAAACGACATAAAATATTAATCCATTGAGTCTTTCGCACTTATTAGACCAACTACTTTGACTAAAAAGCAAAATGGACAAGAATACACCTTATAAAGACTAAAATGACCAAAAATACTAATCCATTGTGACTATCGCACAAGTAGGACGATTTACATTGAATAAGAAAATAAATGGTAAAAAAAAACATAGCAAATTCTAAAATGACCTAAATTAATAATCCATTAAGACTTTTGCACTTATTAGACCAACTACATTCAGTAAAAATAAAAATTGACTAGAATAGAACTGGTAAAGACCAAAATGGCTTAAAATATTAATGCATCGAGACTTTTGCACTTATTAGAAGAAAACAATGAATAAGACTTAAAATTGAAATACAGTGAGACTTATGCACTTATTCGACGAACTACAATGATTTAGAACAAAAACGGACTAGAATAGACCTGAACCCTTAACCCTTAACCTATATGGCCTAAAATAGACCTCGTAAAGACCAATATGGCCTAAAATATTAATGCATTGATACTTTTTCACTTATTAGACGAAAACAATGAATAAGACCTAAAATTGAAGTCCAGTGAAACTTGTGCACTTTTCGATGAACTACAATGATTTAGAATAGAAACGAACGAGAATAGACCTGGACCCTTAACCCTTAAACTTAAACCCTAAACCCTAAACCCTAAAACCTAAAACCTAAACCCTAAATACTTAACCCTAATCCCTTAACCTAGTAATACCAAAATGACCTAAAATAATAATCCATTGAGACTTTTGCACTTATTAGACGAACTACATTGATTAAAATTTAAATTTGACAAATACAAAAATGACATAAAATATTGATCCATTGAGTCTTTCCCTTTTATTAGACCAACTACATTGATTAAGAAGCAAAATGGACTAGAATAGACCTTATAAAGACCAAAGTGACCTAAAGTACTAATCCATTGAGACTATAGCACAAGTAGCACGATTTACATTGAATAAGAAAATAAATGGTAAAAAAAACATAGCAAATACCTAAATGACCTAAAATATTAATACATTAAGACTTTTGCACATATTAGACCAACTACATTGATTAAGAAGCAAAATGGTCTAGAATAGACCTTATAAAGACCAAAATGACCTAAAATATTAATCTATTGAGACTTTCGCACCTATTGGACGAGCTACCTTTAATATGAACAAAAATGAATTAAAATATTAATTCGTTGAAACTTTGCATTTATTAGCAAACTCCATTGATTTAGTAACAAAGTGGACTACAATAAACCTAGTAAATAAAAAAAATGACCTAAAATCAATATCCATTCAGAATTGTGCACCCAATTTACGAACTACATTGATTAAAACCAAAATGGACTAGAATAGACCTAGACCCTTAACCCTAATCCTAAACCCTAAATCATTAACTCTAAACTTGAACCCTAATCCCAAAATCCTTAACCTAGTAAAGACCCAAATAACCTAAAATAATAATCCATTGAGACTTTTTCACTTATTTGGCCAACTACATTAGATAACAATCAAAATGGACTAGAATAGACCTCGTAAAGACCAAGATGACCTAAAATATTAAAGCATTTATACTTTTGCACTTATTGGACGAACTACAATAATTAAAATCTAAAATGGACAAAAAGAAACATATCAAAAATCAAAATGACCTAAAATCAAAATCTAGTGAGACTTGTGCATTTATTTGAGGAACTACATTTATTAAGAACAAAAATGAACTAGAATAGACCTAGACCCTAAACCCTTAAACTTAAACCCTATACCCTAAACACATAACCCTAATCCCTTAACCTAGTAAAGACCAAAATGACCTAAAATACTAATCCATTGAGACTGTCGCACCTGTTAGACAATCAACATTGAATAAGAACTTCAATGGACAAAAAAAATATAGTATATACAAAAATGACCTAAAATATTAATGCATTGAGTCTTTTGCACTTATTTGACCAACTACATTGATTAAGAAGCAAAATGGACTAGAATAGACCCTGTTAAGACCAAAATAACTTAAAATATCAATCCATTGAAACTTTCGCACCTATTGCACGAGCTACATTGAATACAATAAAAATATCCTAAATTATTAATCAAATAATACTTTTGCACTTATTCGACGAACTCATAGATTTAGAAGCAAAGTGGACTAGAATAAACCTAATAAATAACAAAATGACCGAAAATCTATATCCATTGAAAATTGTGCACTTATTTCACGAACTACATTAATTAAAACCCAAATGGTGTAGAATAGACCTAGACCACTAACACTAAACGATAAATCCTAAACCTTGAATCCTAATCCCAAAACCCTAACCTAGTAAAGACCAAAATGACCTAAAATATTAATTCATTGAGACTTTTTCACTTATTAGGCTAACTACATTGAATAAGAATCAAAATGGACTAGAATAGAACTCGTAAAGACCAAGATGACCTAAAATATTAATGCATTTAGACTTTTGCACTTACTGGACGAACTACAATGAATAAGAACTAAAATGGACAAAAAGAAACATATTAAAAACCAAAATAACCTAAAATTGAAATCTAGTGAAACTTGTTCATTTATTTGAGGAACTACATAGATTAAGAACAAAAATGAACAAGAATAGAGCTAGACCCTTAACTCTTAACCTTAAACCCTAAACCCTAATCCCTTAATCTAGTAAAGACCAAAATTACCTTAAATATTAATCCATTAAGACTTTTGCACTTATTAGACGAACTACATTGATTAACAACTAAATTTGACAAATACCAAAATGTCCTAAAATGTTAATGTATTGAGTCTTTGGCACTTAATAGACCAACTACACTGATTAAGAAGAAAAATGTACTAGAATAGACCTTGTAAAAACCAAAATGACCTAAAATATTAATCCATTCAGACTTTAAGACGTATTGGACGACCGACATTGAATACGAAACAAAATGACCTAAAATGTTAATACATTCATACTTTTGCATTTATAAGCTGAACTACATTGTAGGAGAAGCAAAATGGAATAGAAGAAACCTAGGAAATAACAAAATGATCTAAAATATTAATACATAGAGTCTTTTCCAGTTATTAGACCAACTCCACTAATTAAGAAGCAAAATAGACTAGAATAGACCTTGTAAAGACCAAAATGACCTAAAATATTAATCCAATGAGAATTTCGCACCTATTGGACGAGCTATATTGAATACGAACCAAAATGACCTAACTTATTATTCCATTGAGACTTTTGCACTTATTTGACCAACTCCACTTATTCGACGAACTACATTGATTAAGAACCAAAATAGACTAGAATAGACCTAGACCCTTAACCTTAGACACTAATCCCTTAACCTAATTGGGACCAAAATGACCTACAATATTAATCCATTGAGACTTTTGTACTTATTAGACGAAATACATTAAATAACACTAAAATTTAAAAATATGAAAATGACGTAAAATATTAATCCATTGAAACTTTTGCAGTTATTAGACCAACTGCATTGATTAAGAAGTAAAATGGACTAGAATAAACCTTGTAAACACCAAAATGACCTAAAATATTAATATGTGAGTCTTTTGCACTTATTATACCAACTACATTGATTAAGAAGCAAAATAGACTAGAATAGACCTTGTAAAGACTAAAATGACCTAAAATAGTAATCTATTGACACTTTGCCACTTATTAGAGGAACAATATTGATTAAGAAAATAAAATGGACAAAAATATACCTTGTAAAGCCTAAATTACGTAAAATATTAATCCATTGAGAATTTGGCACTTATAGGACGAACTACATTGATTAAGAACCAAAATGACCTAAAATATAAATTCATTGAGACTTTTGCACTTATTAGACGAACTACATTGTGTAAGAATGATAATGGACTCGAATATACCTCGTAAAGACCAAAATGACCTAAAATGTTAATGCATTGAGACTTTTGTAGTTATTGGACAAACTAAAATGAATAAGAACTAAAACAGACAAAAAGAAACATATCAAAAACATAAACGACCTAAAATCTAAATCTAGTGAGACTTATGCACTTATTCGAAGAACAATATTGATTTAAAATGTAACACCCCGTTTTTCAAAGCGAGGGTATATTTTTTTTTTTCAAAAGAGATTCATAAAAACAAAGGAATAAAGAAGAAAATACTTTTGGATAAACATTTAAGTCGTAACACAACGACAAATAAGTCAACAGAATTTACAAGCAGCGGAAAAGTTTCTCCAAATATAATTCCAAAGCATTTACACAAATACAAATGGTACATGGAACCCATTCAAATAAGATGTCAAACTGACAATATTAGTATCAATACAGTTTTCCAAATTAAAATACTCCAACCCAAAAAGAAGGACGTCTAGTCCCTATACGTCAACCTAATCTGATCATCCTACCAAAAAAACTATACACCCTGAGTGATCTCCACGCGCCCCGTGAGATCCTCCTCACGTAGCTCCAGTCAAGCATTCCCATCCATAAGGTACGAACCAGTAGGATCGTCCTGGCTCTCATCTGAGGGCAAAGCCCAGATTTCCACAATAGTTGTAAAGGGTCACCAACCGAAATTAACAGATAACACATAACATTTAAGTTTTAAATGCACAAAATAACCTTTCAACTAAGCATGCACCTTAAAAGGGTTTCCATATGCCAAACATGCATAAACAAGGTTGAAAAATGAAGTTTTTAACAAAACAGCATTGTTGTATTCGAATACAGCATCTCTGTATTCGAATACAAGGCTGTTTCAGCATTCAGCAAAAAAAACAGCATGTCTGTATTCGAATACAACAGTCTGTATTCGACTACACAGTAAGTCAGTAGCAAAACAACATGTATGTATTCGAATACAACAGTCTGTATTCGACTACACAGTAAGTTAGTGGCAAAAACAACATGTCTATATTCGAATTCAGCTTTCTGTATTCGAATACACATCAGACAGCAACAGGAAAACAACAAAAATCAGCAAAATTCAGCTTTTTAAAGGGTTTCGAAACCAATCAACACTTACACACAAATCCAAACAATCACACTTAGCAATTATAGCGCAATCACCACGACATCTTGAGTTTCGAAATAGTATTGTAATCAAACATGCTATCACCAAATTCAAAAACATAACACTTAACACTTATAACACAGATACTACAAAATCATGGGTTTCGAAATGGTATTGCAATCAAACATGTTATCACCAAATTCCAAAGCATACACTTAACACTTATAACACAATACTACACAGACAAAATGAACCAACAATTCAAAATTTAACAGGGTGTAGTCTCTCAAGGACAAACACATGTGCACTCTCTCACGGACAAACACAATTCACCAAGAAACGTAAGTCGTAAACTACCTATCACGGGTCCGTACTGTTTACCGAGGTGCCACCTATCCCGGGTCTGCACAACTTACCAAACACAATTCCCTCAGGAACGTAAGTCGTAAACGTACTACCTATCACGGGTCCGTACTGTTTACCGAGGTGCCACCTATCCCGGGTCTGCACAACTTACCAAACACAATTCCCTCAGGAACGTAAGTCGTAAACGTACTACCTATCACGGGTCCGTACTGTTTACCGAGGTGCCACCTATCCCGGGTCAGCACAACTTACCAAACACAATTCCCTCAGGAACGTAAGTCGTAAACGTACTACCTATCACGGGTCCGTACTGTTTACCGAGGTGCCACCTATCCCGGGTCAGCACAACTTACCAAACGTAAATCGTAAACATACTGCCTATCACGGGCCCGTACCGTTTACCAAGGTGCCACCTATCGCGGGTCAGCACGATTTACCAAAACACACATAAGTAAACGAGACATTAAGAGATTCCCCATTCTTAATTCTCATTTAACTTAAACGATTTTCAAAACAAACAATAAGTAAATAAGTCATTAAGAGATTCCCCATTCTTAATTCTCATTTAACTTAAACGATTTTCAAAACAAACATTAAGTAAATAAGTCATTAAGAGATTCCCCATTCTTAATTCTCATTTAACTTAAACGATTTTCAAAACAAACATTAAGTAAATAAGTCATTAAGAGATTCCCCATTCTTAATACTCATTTACTGAAACGATTTTCAAAAACAAACATAAAGTAACCGAGACATTAAGAGATTCCCCATTCTTAACGCCCAATTAACTTAAACGATTTTCAAAAACAAATATTAAGTAACCGAGACATTAAGAGATTCCCCATTCTCAACGCCCAGTTAACTTAAACGATTTTCAAAAAAACAAATATTAAGTAACCGAGACATTAAGAGATTCCCCATTCTCAACGCCCAGTTAACTTAAACGATTTTCAAAAAAACAAATATTAAGTAACCGAGACATTAAGAGATTCCCCATTCTCAACGCCCAGTTAACTTAAACGATTTTCAAAAAAACAAATATTAAGTAACCGAGACATTAAGAGATTCCCCATTCTCAACGCCCAGTTAACTTAAACGATTTTCAAAAAAAAATATT
>NC_021164.2:25711941-25728902 GCF_000331145.2 Cicer arietinum | reverse complement strand
TAATTATATATATATATATATATATATATATAATTATAATTAACAAATATCTCAAAATATCTATATATTTGTTAATTTACCATTTCACCCATAACGCATAAAATTCTCCGTAAAGGATTCACCGCACTTAATTTAATTTATTCATCGACGAGTAATTCTAAACGGCCTCGAAATATCTTTTTGATCATATAAACTCCAAAATATTATTAACTTTGGCTAAATAGCCTTCGAGCCAAAATCCAAAATACACAAAAATACATAAAGTATACTTTAAAATTATGGGTCTTACATAAAACAAAAATGGACTAGAATAGACCTAGACCCTTAACTGTTAATCTTAAACCCTAAACCCTTAACCTTAATCCCTAAACCCTTAACCTTAAACTCTAAAACCTAAACCCTAATCCCTTGATCTAGTAAAGACCAAATTGACCTAAAATATTAATGCATTGAGACTTTTGCACTTATTTGACGAACTACAATGCATAAGAACTAAAAAGGACAAAAATAAACATATCAAAAACAAAAATGAAGTAAAATCAAAATCCACTGAGACTTATGCACTAATTCGACGAACTACATTGATTAAGATTAAAAATGGACTAGAATAGACCAAGGCCCTTAACCCTTAACCTTAAACCCTAAACCATAATCCCTAATCCCTTTTCTTAATTAAGACCAAAATGACCTAAAATATTAATCCATTATACGTTTGCACTTATTATACGAAATACATTGATTAACAACTAAAATCGACTGATATGAAAGTGACCAAAAATATTAATTCATTTAGTCTTTTGCACTTATTATACGAACTACATTGATTTAGAAACAAAATGGACTTGAATAAACCTAGTAAATAACAAAATCATCTAAAATCTATTTCCATTGAGAATTATGCACTTATTTCACGAACTATATCGATTAAACCCAAAATGGACTAAAATATACCTAAACCGAAACCATAAACCTAAACCATATACCCTAAACCTTGAACCCTTAATCTAGTAAAGACCTAAATGACCTAAAATATTAATCCATTGAAACCTTTTTACTTTTAGACCAATTAAAATGGACCATAAACCCTGAACCTAGTAAAGATCACAAATGACCTAAAATAATAACTCATTGAAACTTTTGCACGTATTGATTGAACTACATTGATTACCAACTAAAATCGACCAACAAAACATAACAAATACCAAAATGACCTAAAATATTAAATCATTGAGTCTTTTGCACTTATTAGACCGACTACATTGATAAAGAACCAAAATGAACTAGAATAAACTAAGTAAAGGGCTAAATTACCTAAAATATTAATGAATTGAGTTTCTTGCACTTATTACACCAACTACATTGAGTAAGAATCAAAATGGACTCGAATAGACCTCGTAAAGACCAAAATATCGTAAAATATTAATGCATTGAGACTTTTGCACTAATTGGACGAACTGCAATAAATAAGATTTAAAATGGACAAAAAGAAACAAATCAAAAACTAAAACGACCTTAAATCTAAATTTAGTGAGACTTATGCACTTATTCGACGAACTACATTAATTATTAACCAAAATGGACTAGAATAGACCTAGACCCTTAACCCTTAACCTTAAACTCTAAACCCTAAATCCTAAATTCCAAACCATAATCCCTTAACTTAGTAAAGGCCAAAATGACCGTAAATATTATTTCATTGAGACTTTTGCACTTATTTGACGAACTACAATGAATAAGAACGAAAATAGACAAAAAGAAACATATCAGAAAACAAAATTACCTAAATTCTAAATCTAGTGAGACTTATGCACTAATTCGACATACTACATAGATTAAGAACAAAAATGGATTAGAACATACCTAAACCCTTAACCTTAAACCCAAAACCGTAAACCCTAATCCTTTAACCTAGTAAAGACCAAAATGACCTAAATTATTAATCCCTTGAAACTTTTTCTCTTATTGGTTGAACTACAATGATTAACAACTAAAATGGACAAAAAGTAATAATAAATACCAAATTCATCATGGTGTTTCGAGTCTCAAGTCACACTCTAGAAACCAGCAATCATCTGCTCGATTTTCTCGGATCGCCCTAGAAATCGCCAAAAAGTCGAAATGAAATCAAGGATCAAGACACCGTTGTCGCAATTTTCTTCAAAATATGTTTTAAGTCCTAGATCAGACTTCGGACACCAACAATCATCTGGTTGAAAAATACGATTGTTTGTCAATTTTGTCGGATCACTCCTAAAATCATTTGAAAAGTCCATAAGAAATCGAGGATCAGGAGACCCTAGTAGCATTCCTCTTCTAAATTCACCATTACGTTTCAGGTCCTAGATCAGACTTCAAACATCAGCCTTCATATGCTTAAAAATTACATATTTTGGTTGAGAATGTCGAATTGCCCGAAAATTATAGATGAAATCGAGGATCCGAAAAACCCTTGTATCATTCTTCTTCTTAATTAATCATTGTGATTAAGGTATTGGGTAGGACTTCGGACACAAGCCATCATCTCGACGAAAAATATCGATATTAGTCAATTTTTTTGGATCGCCCTTGAAATCACCTAAAAAATTTAGATGATATCATGGATCAGGAGATCCTTGTAGCATTTTTCTTCTAAATTTATCATTGTGTTTCGGGTGCCGAGTTAGAATTTAAACACAAGCCAACATTTAGCTGGAAATATCCATGAAAGTCCAAATCAAATCGAGGACCAAAATTCCCTTGTTCTATTCTTCTACTAAATTCATCATAGTGTTTCGGGTCCCGAGTCAGACATTAAACACCATCCATCATCTAGTCAAAAAATATGGATCTCAATCGATCTTGTTAAATCTCTCACGAATATCGCCCATAATGTCTAGATGAAATCGAGGGCAAGGAGACCTTTTAACATTCTTCTTCTAAATTTATCATTGTGTTTTGGGTCTCGAGTCGAACATCAGACATTAGCCATATTTTGGTCGAAAAATACGAATTTCGATCGATTTTGTCGGATAACATCAGAAATCACCTGGAATTTCTAGAAGAAATCGAGGATCAACAGACCCTTGTAGCATCCTTTTTATATATTCATCATTGTGTTTCGGGTCCCAAGATCAAAATTCAGACACGAGCCATCATCTGGTCGAAAAATACGGATTTCAGTTAATTCTGTTAGATCTTCCGAAAAATCTATATGAAATCATGGATCAAGAGACCCATGTAGAAGTCTTCTATATTCATATGTGTGCTTTGAGTCGCGGGTCAGACTTCAAACAATAGCCAACTTCTTGTAAAAAAATACGGATTTCTGTCGATTTTGTTTGATCGCCAGAGGAAATTGCCTAGAAATTCCAAATTAAATTAAGGATCAAGAAGCCCTTGAAGCAATTCTTTTCTATATTAATCATTGTGTTTCTTGTACCAGGTTCGAAATCAGCCATCATCTAGTCGAAAAATACTGATTTCATTCGATCTTGTTAGATCTCCCAAGAATATCACTCGAAAAGTCTACATGAAACCGAGGACAAGGAGACTTTTAACATTCTTCTAAATTCATCACAGTGTTTTAGGTCTCTTGTCGAACATCAAACATTAGCCATCATTTGGTCGAAAAATACGGATTTCAGTCAATTTTGTCTGATCACATCGAAAATCACTGGGAATATCCAGAAGAAAACGAGGATCAAGAGACCCTTGTAGCATTCTTTTGATATACTCATCATCGTGTTTCGGGTCCAAGGTCATAATGCAGACACGAGCCATCATCTGGTCAAAAAATACAAATTTCGATCAATTTCTTCAGATCGCCCAAAAAATCCAGATGAAATTAGGGATCAAGAGACCCATGTAGATATATTCTTCTAAATTCATCCTTGTGTTTCGAGTCCCGTGTCGGATTTCGAACACCAGCAACCTTCTTGTCAAAAATATGAATTTATGTCGATTTTGTTTGATTGCCAAAGGAAATCGGTTGGAAAGTCCAAGTGATATCAAGGATCATGAGACCCTTGAAGCATTATTTTCTATATTCATCATTGTGTTTCGGGTCCCAAGTTAGACTTCAGACACCAACCATCATCTGGTCAAAAATTACCAATTTCAGTCAATTTTGTCACATCACCCCAGAAATTGCTCAGAAAGTACATATGAAATCATGAATCAGGAGACCATTGTAGCATTCATCTTATAAATTCATCACCGTGTTTAGGGTCTCGTGTTTGACTCCGGACACCAGCCATCATCTGGTCGATAAATATGAATTCAGTCGATTTTGTTAAAAGACCCTTGTAGCATTCTTCTTCAAAATTCATTCTATGTTTCAGGTCATGGGTCGGACTTTGGACAAATGCCATCATCTGGTCAAAAAATACGGATTTCAGGACATAATGTCACATCGCCCAAACAGTTCAGAAGAAATTGAGGATTAGAAGACCCTTGTAACATTCTTGTTCTAAATTCATCACTGTGTTTCAGATCTTATGTCGAACATCAAACACTAGCCATCATTTGGGAAAAAAATACGGATTTCAAACGATTTTGTTAGATCACCCCGAAAATCACCCAGAAAAGTCTAGATGAAATCGTGGATTATAAAACCCTTGTAGCATTATTCTTCCCTATGTTTCGGGTCCCTGGTTTGACTTCGGACATCAGCTATCAACTAGGTGTGTGTGTTCTTCAAAAGTCTTGGGTTATCAAGCTGTTTGGGAAGACTAACTAGGAGGGTCAAGTTCTTTTTATTTCAAGTTGGTTAATTAGTGGATTAAATCTTTTCGAGTGAAATGTGTGGATGTAGTCATGTTAGTGGTGAACTAGGATAAATTACTTCTGTCACTTTATTTTTGCACTCCTTACTTTTGTTATTTCTTCTACTTTAACTAAATGATCAAGTCTGATCTGGTTTAATCAAATAATAAAAAAGTTATCAACTTAGTCAAACACAATTCAACCCCTCTTCTCATGTTTGGACTTTTAATTGGCATTAGAGTTTGTCTCAAGGCTGAGCAATTTACAATGTTTAATGAAAGGTTCAAGGGTTCAACATGTTTGGATTTAGTGAAGAAGATGTTGGAGGAAACATCATTGCACCACCTTTATTTGATGGCGAACACTTTGAGTACTGAAAGGACAAGCTCAGAAGTTATTTATTTCACAAGATCTAGAACTTTGGGACTTGGAGGAAGATGGTTATTCTGCTCCAAAGAATACTTATCGTATCAATATTCCAAGGAAATAGATGGATGATGATTAGAAGAACATGTACAATATTCATCATAAGTTTAGAACATTCATGATAAATGCAATCACTTTCAAGGAGTTTGACAAGTGCACCAACAAGGAGACAACAAAGAGTATTTATGATAGTCTAATTTTGACATACGAAGGAAGAAACCAAGTTCAATAAATAAAGGCCAACCTCCTAGTAAAAAAGTATGAGATGTTCAGGATGGAAGAATATGAAGACATTGAAATAACTTTTTCCAGATTCTAGACTCTAGTCTTAAGATTAAAGATACTTGAGAAAAGTTATACTACTGCTGATCATTTGAAGAAGATACTAAGAAGTTTGCCAATCAAGTGGAGACCTATGATCATTTTCATTAAGGAAGAAAAGGATTTGAATACTCGTAAGCAAAGCATCTGAATACTCTTAGATCACATTAAATTGAACTTGCAGAGGATAAGCTTAAGAAGAAAAAACCAACCTTGGCTTTGAAAACCAAGCAGAAGAAAGTTCTGAAGGCAACATCAGAACCAAACGATGATGATTCATGGGATCAAAATGGAGACTTAGACGTTGTGGAGTTGGCTTTCATATCCAAAATAATTCAGAAGATGCGGCACAATAGAAAGAAGAAATTTCCCCAAAGATATTTAAGGCAATCCAGCAGAGGAATGGATGATAAATCTAAAAAGAAACACTACATCTACTATGGATGCAAAAATTGAGGTATTTTCTAACTTAACTTGATCTGATATAATTGCAGTTATAAATGACTTATTGAACAACAATCACAAATTGAATTTAAAATAAAAAACACTTAGATAAAAAATGCTAACCTAAATGATGAAATTAATGTTTTAAAGAAATTAATTGATGAAGTTAAAACAAAAAATGCAACTCTAAAAACTGATATTGTTGAACTTAAGACTGAAAATCTAACTCCAAAAAGTAGTCATAGTTCAACATCAATTGAAAATACCACATGTAATTCTGTTAAGCATGATGAAGTATTTCAATATTTTCTTGCTAATGGAATGAAAAAAGCAAGTATGCTTCTATAATTTATGGAGATAGTAGAAATGGTAAAAGTGGTCTAGGATTTGAATAAATTTTAAATGAACCTAAGCATATTCCCTCTAATATCTTGTGTACTTTTTTTTTTCTAAGAAAGGCCACTCCATGTTATCTTGTCCCATGTTAAATACAAGAAAACACAAGAAACCTTTAAAGACTAACAAACCAAGACCAATCCAAATTTGGGTACCAAAGAAAAAAATTGTATGTGTTGCAGATGTCCTTAGCAATCAAGTTAAAACATCAATTGTGATACCTGGACAATGGATGCTCGCAAAAGATGCATGAGAAAAGTTTATTTTTCAAGAACTAACATTGAGCAAAGGAGGAGCATTGGTCAAGGTACAGTTGGTAATGGGACATCCCCTTCTATTAAAGATGTCTTGTTTGTTAAAGTTCTTAAGCATAATTTATTAAGTATTAGTCAGTTAAGTGATAATAATTATGATATTATATTTAATAAAGAAACATGCATGGCAATTAGGTAGAAGGATGGATCTGTACTATTTACAAGTCATAGGTAAAACAACTTTTTTTAGATAAATTTGTTTAGTAAATGAAGATAAACTAATTTGGCATAAAAGATTAGGGCATTCAAACCTTAGATTAATTTCAAAACTGAATAAACTTCAACTAGTCAGAGGTCTACCTATGCTTAGTTACAAAACTGAAATTATGTGTGAAGCTTGTCAAAACGAAAAACAAACAAATTACTCGTTTACCCCTAAAAACTCGGTCTCTATCTCTTTGGGCCTGTGAAAACAACCTTTCTAAGTGGAAAGAAACATGGCTTTGTTATAGTAGATGATTACACTAGGTGGACATGGGTAAAACTCTTAATAAGTAAGGACGAATCCCACGAAGTGTTTCTCACATTTTGCAAACAAGTAATGAATGAAAAGGGTAGTTCAAAGTTTTGTGATGAGAATGGAATCTCTCACAAAATGGAGTCGCGGAAAGAAAAAATAGATCACTATAAGAAATGGCCAGAATCATGTTAAATGATATGAATCTTGCAAAAAAAATTGGGCTAAAGTAATTAACACTACATGTTATATTAAAAATAGAGTCTTAATTAAGTCTATATTGAATAAAACACCATATGAATTGTGGAAAGCTAAAGAACCTAACATCTCCTACTTCAAAAAAATTTGTTGTACTTATTCATGTTGGACACTAAAGATAACCTTGGTAAATTTAATTCTAGATCTCAAAAGTTTACCTTTATTGGATACTCTAAAAGATCTAAGGCTTATAGAGAGTTTAATAGGGAAACTCAGATTGTGGAAGAATCCATACATGTTAAATTTGATGACAAACAGCTTGACCTTGAAAAGTCAAAGCAAGATGAAGCTAGTGCAGATTTACTAGAGTTAGAGGACACAAATGCAGAGAAACCAGAAGAACCTGAAAAATCAGAGGTTACAAGCAAATCAGAAGATGATGACAAATCTTCAAAGGATGAATCTGATCAAGTTAGAAACAATCAAGATAAGTTAGAAGGAAAATCTAGATGGAAGTACAAGTCATCTCATCTAGAAACTTTAATCATTAGAAATGCAAGTGATCCTTTGAGGACTAGATCATAACTAAAAGATACCACATTGTTTGGCTTACTCTCATCAATGGAGCCTACCTTTGTTGATGAAGCATTGGCAAATGATGGATGGATTCTTGCAATGCAAGAAGATTTAAATGAATTTAGAAGGAATGATGATTGGGATCTAGTACCTAGACCAAATAAGAACATTTTTGGAACCAAGTGGGTTTTCATAAACAAGCTAAATGAAAAGTAAAGTGGTCAGAAACAAGGCAGGACTTGTCGCACAAGGCTACAATCAACAAGACTGCATAGATTACACTGAGACGTTTGCTCCATTGGTCAAGTTAGAAGCTACTCGTATCCTACATTCTTTTGCGGAAAATAATATTACATTATTTCCAAATGAATGTTTAAAGTTCTTTTGTAAATGATTATATAAGTTAAGAAGTCTATGTTAAACAACCCCTAAGTTTTGAAAGTTCAGAATTTCCAAATTATGTTTTTAAACTTAAGAAAACTTTGTATCGTCTAAAACAAGCACATCGGGCATGGTATGATAGACTTAATAACTTCTTGCTTAAAAATAAAATTGATAGAGGACAAGTAGATAACACACTTTTTAGAAAACAATAGGAAATGACATTCTTATTACTCAAATTTATGTTGATGACATTATTTTTGGATCTATTAGTGGTACTCTTTGCCAATAATTTTCTAAATTGATGCAGCTTTAATTTCAAATAAGTATGAAGGGAGAACTTAAGTTCATCTTAGGGATACAAATTCAGCAAAGTCAAAAAGGTATATACATTATCAAACTAAATATACAAAATAGCTTATCCAGAAGTTTAAGATAAGTTATTGCAAACATATGGCTACAAAAATGTACCCTACCTATTCAGTTGAAAAAGATGAATCAGGCCAAAAGGTTGACCAGAGAACTTATAGAGAAATGATAGTATCCAAACTTTACCTTACTGCTTCCACACATGACATCATGTTTAGTGTATATGTATGTCCAAGGTTTTAAGTTGGCCCTAGGGAATCACATTTAATTGTTGTTAAGAGAATTCTTAGATAACTAAAAGGCACTACCAACATTACCTTATTTTACAAGAAATCTTCTAAATAAAAACTAAGTGGGTATTGTGATTCTGATTATGCTAGAGGTAAACTTGAGAGAAAAATTCTAGAAACCATCATTCCCATTTATTGTGACAACACTTCTGCCATTTTCCAAACCAAAAACCTTGTACTTCATTCTATAGCTAAAGACATAAAAATAAAACACCATTTCATTAGGGACTTTGTTCAAAATAGTGTGTTGAATATTATTTTACCTAATTGATGTTGTGACAATGTTAGAGTAGTTTATTTTTGAACTTAGGATAAATTTTATATTTATGTTATAGTCATTCTTTTAAAAAAAAAAATAGGCAAGTTTCAATTTGAAATCATTTCGTTTCATGACAATAGAGGGAGAAAGATGTTTGATCATGTGGGGATAAAAAATACTTAGACTTAGGGGAGCCGTAAGTAAGTGGGAGTCAAAGTATTTAAGAGAAAATTGTTATCCAAATTACAGTTTTTATCATCATAAAAAGATGGAGATTGTTCGAACCAAGTTGGTTTTATACGTAGAGTTTTGATGTTAACAAAAGTCTATTATGAGAACAATATATTTGCTTTTGCTCTGACTCCGAAGTTGTTAAGGAAACAAATGTGATTTGCTTTTGCCACTAATTCTACGTCACGCAGCTTTACATCTGCCTCTAACTCTTGTTGTTAAAGGAAAGATTACTACGTCTGACTCCAACAAATAAGTCATACTCTCATAAAGAAAAGTCAATGCTCTAAATGTAAAGTCAACGAATTTGATAAATGAAAAATACTAAATTGGAATTAGTCAAAATCCTACTTGTGAAAGTTCAAGAACTAATCTAAGACTATGTTCCCACCTAGATCAAAGCAAGCAATAGGAAGGAAGTTTTATCTCAAGAATTTGCAAAAGCACTCTTAACAAAATACGAAGAGTATAAATCTGAAGAATTTACAAACTCAATCATAACAAAATACGAACAATATCAATCTAAAGAATTTATGAACTCAATGTGAACAACATACCAATAGTATCAATCTGAAGAATTTAGAAACTCAATCTAAACAAAATCAATCAAGTAAAACTGCTCAAATTGGATTTAGAAATAAATAATTGGCTAAAGAACATATTAACAAAAATAATCTAGTTCAGAATTATTTTTGAATAAGATCAATGTTGGCCAAGTTAGGAATCAAGTACAATTCATATTTTAAAGAAGGACTAAATCTTGTTAAGACTAAATTGAAGGTTGAAGAAGAAGATCATCAGGGAAAAAAAGTAGAAGAACTCAAGCTTAAAATTCCAAATTCGTCATAGAAATCAAAGAAAAAATCACTCGTTCAAATGAAAAATATTTTCTAAGTTTTTTTCTTAGAGTGTGATAGTAATTGTTATTATCAACTAGTTAGAAGCAATATCTCAAGATCCATACCTTTGTACTCAAACTGAATAGTGGTATTAGTGTGCCTTCAACAATCTGGGTTGTCAGATTATGTGGAGAAGACTTGGTTGGTAGAGTAAAGGTCTGTGTGGTTCTCAAAAGTTTGGGCTTGTCAGGATCTTTGAGAATATTGGCTTAGAAGGTCATGTGCTTTGTAATTCAAGTTGTTGAATTAGTGGATTAAATCCTTCTAGGTGAAGGGACTAGATGTAGCCAAGTTAGTGGTGAACTAGAGTAAATTACTTGTGTCACTTTATTCCTGCACTCCTTAGTTTTGTTATTAATTCTACTCCAACTAAATCATCAAGTTTGAACTAGGTTAATCAAATAATGAAAAATTTATCAACTTAGTCAAACACAATTCAACCATTCTTGTCATGTTTGTACCTTCAAGGAGACCCTTGTAGCATTGTTCTTTTCAATTTATCACTATGTTTGGGGTCTCGGGTCAGATTTTGGACACTAGTCATTTATAGTTTTGATGTTAACAAAAGTATGTTATGAGTATAATAAGTTTGGATTAGTGGCTTCATCAAAGATGCAAAAATAGGAAGAAGAAAATTAGAAGAAGCGACTAGATGAAAGTCAACAGAGGAATTGACCAGAAGATGAGATCAGAGGAACACAAAGCATATGTGTCAGCCTCTGAACATATACCTTTGAAATTAATGTGCCTCTGAAGATTACGAAGATTGCCTCTGATATCTCAGTCGGATGTTGGGTCTGAAGATTGGGTTTGATAATTGGGTCTGAATACTGATTCTGAAGAATGGCTTTTAAACTAAGTTTGAAGACTGCTATTGAAGAGTATTTGCGGACTAAATTTGAAGCATGCCTCTAAAGCCTTTGCATGCCTCTGATGTGCCCAAACTCAGTAAGCCTCTAAAGAGTTCATATCAAGCCTTTAATGATGCACTAACTCTGAAGTTTCAACAAGGTGATTTTCTCAATGCAACTAATTCTAAGTCATGCAATTCTGCCTTTGACTTTCATTTTTCAAGAAACACAACATCTCACTCGAACAATAAAGTCAATGGTTGAGATGGTACTCAGTGCCTGAAATTGAAAGAATTAAGTATGAAAAAAATACTTAACCAAATAAAAAACTTGTGAGGATCCAAGAACAAATTGAATCTATTCCAGCTCAAATCAAACAAGAGTACGAAAGAAGATTTGTGTTTTTGAAGAAAATCTGAAATAATATTTGATTCAAATTTATAATTGAATAAAATCTTTGGCCAAGTTGAAAAGAAGATATGATCAAGATTTGAAGAACATATGGTCAAAATCTTATCAACAAGAAGATATGAATTATTTAAAAGAAGATTTAATCAAGATCTATCATAACAAGATATGAATTATATACAAGAAAATTTAATCAAGATTTATCTACAAGAAGATATGTATTACTTACAAGAAGATTTGATCAAGATTTATCACGAGAAGAAATGAATTATTTACAAGAATATTTGATCAAGATTTATCTACAAGAAGATTTAAATTATTTTCAAGAAATGTTGACCAGAATATACAAGAAGATATGAATTATTTACAAAGAGATTTGATCAATATTTATGTACAAGAAGATTTGAATTATTTATAATAAGGGTTAATCAAAATCCACAAGAAGATATGAATTATCTACATGAAGATATGAATTATTTACAAAGAGATTTGATCAAGATTTATCACAAAAAGATATGAATTATTTACAGGAAGGTTTGATCATGATTTATCTACAAGAAGATGTGAATTATTTACAAGAAGATATGATCCATAATTGTTTACAAGATGAAACACTCACAAGAAGATACATTTATTATTTGCAAATATATGATTCAAATTTTGCAAGGACAAAGAAGAAACCCTAACCAACTCTATAAATAGAAGTCAAGGCTCAAAAAGAAAACAAGAGAATTCACAAGCAGAATATTTCCTAAGTCATTAGAGTTCATAAGGTTAAGTTCTAGAGAAACACTTGCTCAAAAGAAATATTTTCAAAGTGTTTTCTAGTGTGAGAGTCATTAATTCAATCAGCTTGTTAGATGCAAAACAATTTTTTTACAAACTCATGTAACCCAACCCAATAGTGGCATTCGTGTTCCTCAAACAATTTGTAGGTTTTCAGGTTGTGTTGAGAAGACATGTCTTGAAGAGTCAAGGTGTTTGTGTTCCTTTAAAAGTCTATAGATGTCAGGTTGCTTTGAGAAGATTGGCTTGTAAAGTCGGGAAAGTTTTGAATTAGTTGATTAAATACTTCTATCTGAAGGGATTGGACGTAGCTATCAAGTTGGTGGTGACCATAATAAATTCTTGTGTCACTTTAATTGTACAATTCTTGTTTTACTTATGCCTCTGATCACTTAACCCGATTGCAACTGCTTTTCTCTAAATCACCGAACTCAAATCACTTCTAAATAAATTAGAAACATATTTAAACTTAGTCAAACACAATTTGACCCTCCTTCACATGTTTGTACCTTCAATCGCCTAGAAAGTCCATATGAAATCAAGGATCCGGAGACCCTTGTAGCATTCTTCTTTTAATTTTATCATTGTGTTCCGGAACTTAGGTCAGATTTCGTACACTATCCATTATTTGGTCAGAAAAAAATGAATTTTGGTCAATTTAGTAAGATCACCTGGAAAGTCCAAATAAAATCGGGGATCAGGAGACCCTTCTAGCATTCTTCTTTTCAATTTATCACTATGTTTCGAATCTTGGTTCAGATATCAGACATTAGGTATTATTAGGTCCCAAAATACATATTTCGGTCTATTTTTTCAGATCCACTCAGAGATATCCTAGAAAGTCTAGATGAAATCAAGGATCAGGAGACCCTTGTAGCATTCTTCTTTTAAATTTTTCATTGTGTTTCGCGTATCGAGTCATATTTCGGACACTAGCCATTATTTGGTCGAAAAATATAGATTTCGGTGAATTTTGTCAAATCGACCTAGAAACAGTACAAAAAATTCCAAATTAAATCGAGGATCAGGAGATCCTTGATGCATTCTTCTTTTCAATTTTTCAATGTGTTTCTAGTTAGATTTCGTACACTAGCCATTATATGGTCGAAAAATACAGATTTCGGTGGATTTTGTCACATCGCCCCGAAAATTTCCTTGAAAGTCTAGATGAAATCAAGGATCAACAGACCTTAGTAGCATTCTTCTTTTAAATTTATCATTGTGTCTTGGGTCAAATTTCACATACTAGCCATTATTAGGTCAAAAAATACATATTTCGATCGATTTTGTCATATTTGCCACGAAAATCACTCGAAATGTCTCGATGAAATCAAGGATCAAGATACCATAGTAGCATTCTTCTTTCAAATTTATCACTGCATTTCGAGTCAATTATGCGAACACTAGCCATGATTTGGTCAAAAAATACAAATTTTAGTTGATTTTGTTTGATCGTCCTGGAAATCCCGCATAAAGTCTAGATGAAATCGAAGAAAAGTAGACCGTTGTAGGATTCTACTTTTCAATTTAATCTTGCATTTAAAGTTCTTGATTAAGATTTTGGACACTAGTCATTATCTGGACGAAAATTACGTATTTCGGTCGATTTGGTCATATCGCTGCGGATATCGCTCGAAAAGTCCATATGAAATCGAGGATCAAGAGACCTTAGTAGAATTTTTCTTTTCAATTTATCATTGTGTTTTAGGTCTCGAATCAGATTTTAGACACTAGCCATTATTTAGATCTGGTAGGAATATACGGATTTCACTCGATTTTGTTAGATTGCCACAGAAATCATTTGGAAAGTCCAGATGAAATTGAGGATCAGGGGACCCTAATAGAATTCTTCTTTTAAATTGAGGATCAGTGGTTGAGATGTTTCAGGCGTGAGTGTGTCTGTTTGTGTGTGTGTGTGTGTGTGTGTGTGTGTGTGTGTGTGTGTGTGTGTGTGTGTGTGTGTATATATATATATATGTGTGTGTGTGTGTGTGTGTGTGTGTGTGTGTGTGTGTGTGTGTGTGTGTGTGTGTGTGTGTGTGTGTGTGTGTGTGTGTGTGTGTGTGTGTGTGTGTGTGTGTGTGTGTGTGTGTGTGTGTGTGTGTGTGTGTGTGTGTGTGTGTGTGTGTGTGTGTATATATATATATATAGAGAGAGAGAGAGATGACTACCCAAATTACAAGACTTCCTAAGAGTAGATGACACTCAAAAAACGTTTGAGTCTTGTAAGCCAATTAAAACCACTTATACACAACTGATGATTGACAACAACAATAACTCGTTAGATCAAATTGACCTTGGTTTGCAATCTATTACACAATAGATGTCAACAAGCAAAGATATCTCAATTAGTACCATCATATTCAAAATAATGCCATATGAAGGAAAGAATGCACAAAAACGTAAGCAATAAGTATATACATTATGACACCACCTCCTCTTCCCAACTAAATAACCTTAACATTCGCCTCCACTTCTCCCCATCCACACCAACCACACGCCTGAAACATCTCAACCACTGGAAACTCCTTATCAGAAGGTAAACTATAAAACACTCACTAAGAGAGCCTCCTACCTACCAAGGCTCAATCTAAAAATGAATCTTAGCTCTATTTCCATGTAACCTATGAAAATATGTATCAAACCAAAACAAATCCCACTCCATGCCCCTTCTTTAATAGATCATAAATCTTTTCACCAAATCGAGTTTCTATCTGACCACAACGTCAAGACAACAAGACGACCTCCCATAGACATATTACATTTGTCCAGGAAGACAATCCTTGGCGAAACCTTTAAATCACCGGATTCCAACTTCTCGAATAATCACCAATAGGAAACCCTAGATACTTGATTGGAGTTTTTCCAATTTTGCAGTGAAGTACATCAACCGCCACAGTCAACAAGGATAAATTAACATTGACACAAACTAATAAAATCTTATGAAAATACACCTTCAATTCCATATTTATTGTCAATTCCATTCATCTAGCGTGAGTGTCATGCTACTACTTAGCAAGAGACTCTTTTAGCATATTATTTAATGTAGTCATTATGCAATGTTCATTTCTCTCTTGTCGATCATCTATCGAATGAGATATAAGAAACTAAGTATATGTTTGGATCATTGGTAAGATCAAGATTCTTTACCTTATACAATTACTTCCTCATCATCACAACGAGATCATTGAAGTTTGTAAAGATAGAAACTATATCAAATTCAAAAGAACTTCCTCATCCAAACAGAAGGTCCAAGCACGGTAAGGGAGTTGAATTGTGTTTGACTAAGTTAATAACTTTTTCATAATTTGATTCAACTAGTTCCAACATGATGATTTAATTGGAGTAGAAGTAATAAGAAAACTAAGGAGTGCAAGAAAAAGGTGACACAAGTAATTTATCATGGTTAACCACTAACTTGGCCATATTCAATCACTCCACTGAGAAGGATTTAATCCTCTAATTCAACAACTTGAATTACAAATCACCAGACCCTTCAAGTCAATCTTCTTTAAAAACCTGACAACCCCAAACTTTAAAGAAACACTCACACCTTGACTCTAGTAGCCAATTCTTCTTTATACAATATGATACCTCTGGATGGATGAAGGCCCACTAACACCACTATCGGGTTTGAATACAATGGTTTGGAACTTGAGCAGTTGTATCTAACATCTTGATTATAACAATGTCTATCACACTCTAAGAAGTGTTTCTCATTCGAACAAGTGTTTCCCTCTTTGAACTCTAAGATTAATTTGGAATTTCGAGTTTGAGTTCTGTTGGTTGGTACGACCTCGTAATAATCGAAATGTATCAGAATGTATCAGTTCTTTAAGAAATTAAATCAATTTCATACACACAACGGAATTTAAATTGTGGCATACAAGATTAGCAAGTTCTGTTAGATTGATATGAGATTAACCAAGATGCATACAAGTCAAATTATCAGATTAAACAATATTACTTATCACAGAATATGTTTAGCATGCATCTAATATTAATCACATATACAGATATATCAAGATAGAAAATTAAAGGAGTTAAGGGTTAGAGAAGATTGCACCAAGAATTTATACTGGTTCAGTTGTTAACTTGTCAACCTACATCCAGTCCTGACAATCCAAACAGATTTCAGATTTTCTTCTCCAATAGAAAGAATCAATTACAGATTGTCCAGTTTCATCCCCGAAACCTATCTATCTTAATGATCTCTTTCCTATTGATCACCCTCTGATCCTTGTAGATACTCAGCAATCTAACACAGAATTACAGTACGACTCTTTCTTGTTGAGCACTCTCCCCAAGAAAGTAGCCACCAGTTTCTAGCTGGCTTTTCTCGCTTTCGTTTTTGTTTCAAAGAATTATTACAAACAGAATAAAGGAAGAACAAAAAGTAGTCTTCAATCTTGGTCAATGTGGCTTCTCACAATTCTGGATATTCAAAGATTGTTCATGAGAACCCTTGTCTTTCAAGATCACTTTTCCAGCTCTCTTATTGATTGTTGATAATCTCTTTGGCTATGATCTGAAAAAGCAATCTCAGTGTATTAACCAAGTGTTATTGAGAGTTCTTTTGTATATCAAGAATATTCAAAGTGTATTTCAGATT
>NC_021164.2:25710122-25711786 GCF_000331145.2 Cicer arietinum | reverse complement strand
TTTCAAAAAGTTCTTTCAATCGATTTGCCAATCGATTGTGTTTAAGTCAGTGACTCAGCTATTTTGATGTTAATCGACGTGCCAATCGATTTGTATGTATTTGTCTGAAAACGTTCTTACCTGGGATTTAGTTCAATCGATTTGCCAATCGATTGCAACCAAATTTGACTTGATTGAAATTTTACAACATAGATTGTCCAATCGATTTGTATGTCACAGGAAAGGTTATTTTGCAAGTGATATTTAAGTAATCGATTTGCCAATCGATTACCCTTAAAACTGGGGTTCCACTGTGACTTGTCCAATCGATTTCCCAATCGATGTATTTCAATCAGGTTTACTTTGTGAGATGTATAATCGATTTGTCAATCGATTACCCTCAAAACTGGGGTGCTACTGACTTGTGCAATTTTCATTTCTAATTTAGTCAGTCGATTGCCCAATCGATTATACCAACACAAACAGTTGTGTTTCCTTACACCCTTGTTATGAAATCGATTTCCCAATCGATTTGCTTCAGTCAAAAATCAACTTTTGTTGATTTCTTGTGTTCCAAGCAACCTGTTCCAAGTGTGTAGGATTTGATTGTTGTTCCTGAAATCTTGCTCAATTCAAATATTAGATTTATCATGTAGTGTATGAACATTGTTGATTTGGTAATTATGTCGAAATTAGGAATCAAAGGACTAAAGTCCAACAATCTCCCCCTTTTTGGCATAATTGACAATTCATACAATTGTAACTTGAGCATTTCAAAACAACAAGCATAAGAGTATTATAAACTACATTATTAAGTTTTATTAAGTATCAGAGCAAAAAAACATCAGATTGTAAAGACAATGTAAAGACAATGCAACTAACAAGTTATAAATTTTCTCCCCCTTTGTCAGTTAAGTCAAAAAGGCAGAAAAAAACAATTTCTCCCCCTATGTTAAAGAACATATGCATTGGGGTTGAAATCATATAACATATCATATAACATAGTGCATCAAACACAATGAAGTTCATATGTATCAAGTCAAAATCAATCATAGCAATTAATGAGCAACTTAGATGATTAAGCCAAATGATATAACATTTAAAAAAAAATTCATCATACATCACAGAATTATAACAGGTCAGAGCAAAACAGTATGAAACCTAAGGGTCCTAATCACCTAGTGTAGGCTGGTCGACCGCTGTATTAACCTCAGCAGGTGTCTCCTCACCGTGAGTCTCAGGGTTATCTAGGGGATCCGGGTTAGGTTCATCTGCTGCTTGACGACCAATATCCGCGATGTCTTCAAATGACAGTTTGATGCCTAGGTGTGCTTGAATCGCATCCACATCCTGAACAACCGAGTTCAAGGATGCTTGCAGAGTCCTTAAACTAGCTTCCAATCTGGACTGATATTCTAACACTTTGGCATTGTGTGCCATCTGAGCTTCAATGAATTCCATTATTTTGTTTACAAAATCAGGAGTAGCAGGTGCAGTGACTGGTTGAGGCTGAGGTTGTGGCTGAGGCTGGGCTGGTTCAACAGCAGCTTGAGGTCTTATCCATTTTCCGTGTAACCGTTTCAATTGCATTTGATTCACAATTGATTCACCAAACACCAATGTGGTTTTAGCAGATTCCTCATTTCCAAATGAGACCTTGAAGTGTTTGAGAATTTTTGTGATCA
>NC_021164.2:25694991-25703464 GCF_000331145.2 Cicer arietinum | reverse complement strand
CAATCTCAGTATGTTAACCAAGTGTTATTGAGAGTTCTTTTGTATATCAAGAATATTCAAAGTGTATTTCAGATTGTTATTATTGTTTGAAAGAATGATTGAAGACAGTTTATATAGTTTCTGAAAAACATATTAATCAATCGATTTACCAATCGATTTCGTAAAGTGATAAACCAGTCTAATCGATTTGCCAATCGATTATCGTGTGTCTTGTTTTTCTTGAATCTTGAAACTATATAAGCCAATCGATTTACCAATCGATTCTTTAAACAACATTTTTCAGTGATTATGTTAAGACTGATATGCATCGATTTCGTAATCGATTGCAGATGTTATGTTCAAACTGAAACACATATCAATCGATTTCGTAATCGATTTATTAAGTCTTCATAATCGATTACCAAATACTCAGAATCGATTTGGCCACAAGCTTCAGAGTTCACTGGGTTTTTCAAAAGTTCTGTCAATCGATTTGCCAATCGATTGTGTTTAAGTCAGTGACTCAGCTATTTTGATGTTAATCGACTTGCCAATCGATTTGTATGTATTTGTCTGAAAACGTTCTTACCTGGGGTTTAGTTCAATCGATTTCCCAATCGATTGCAACCAAACTTAACTTGATTGAAATTTCACACAATAGATTGTCCAATCGATTGTGTTTGTCACAGGGAAAGTTATTATGCAAATGACATTTAAGCAATCGATTTGCCAATCGATTACCCTCAAAACTGGGGTCTCACTGTGACTTGTCCAATCGATTTCCCAATCGATTTATTTCAATCAGTTTTATTTGTGAAATGTATAATCGATTTGTCAATCGATTACCCTCAAAACTGGGGTGCTACTGACTTGTGCAATTTTCATTTCTAATTTAGCCAGTAGATTGCCCAATCGATTATACCAACACAAACAGTTGTGTTTCCTTACACCCTTGTTATGAAATCGATTTCCCAATCGATTTGCTTCAGTCAAAAATCAACTTTTGTTGATTTCTTGTGTTCCAAGCAACCTGTTCCAAGTGTGTAGGATTTGATTGTTGTTCCTGAAATCTTGCTCAATTCAAATATTAGATTTATCATGTAGTGTATGAACATTGTTGATTTGTTAATTATGTCAAAATTAGGAATCAAAGGACTAAAGTCCAACAAGTTCTTCTACTCTTTTCGGATTTTCCGATGATCTTCTTCTTCTACAGCCTTGAGTATCTATTTATAGATAACATTAGGGCTTCAATTTAGTCTTTGTTTAATTCTGAATTATATCTTCATTCCTACCTTGGTTTACAATGATCTTATTAAAAAATAATTATGAACAAAATAATTCCTACCTTGATTAGGGTGGGAATATAGTGTTAAATTGGTTCTTGAATTTTCACAAGTAGGAATATGACTAAGTCCAATTCAGTATTTTATCCTTCGTTGAAATCTAAATCATATTATTTGTAAATAATAAATGTATCTTCTTATGATTGTTTCTTCTTGTAAACAATTCTTGATCATATCTTCTTGTAAATAACTCATAACTTCTTGAAGATAAATCTTGATCAAATATTCTTGTAAACAATTCACAACGTCTTGTGCTAAATTTGGATTAAATCTTCTTGTAAATAATTCATATCTTCTTATAGATAAATCTTGATCAAAACTTCATGTAAATAATTCATATATTATTGTTGATAAGATTTTAATCATATCTTCTTCAAATTTGACCATATCTTCTTTTGAACTTGGTCAAATATTTTCTTCAATTATAAATCTGAATCAAATCTTATTTTAGATTATCTTCAAAAACATGAATCTTCTTTCATACTATGTGAATTCAAATATAATGTTCTCATAAAATACTTTTGTTAACATCAAAACTCAAAGTATAAAACCAACTTGATTCCAACACAAACACCCATCTATTTACATTAGATGTAGATATACTCAGCTTTCTAAGAGAGAAACTATTCTTGATTTGGAACTCTTCCATCTCAATGTACCACAATATATGCAAAGCATATTCCAAACTATGATCTTAAATGAATTTTAGTGGTTTGGATGTAGTGTGAATTTAATACCTAACAATGATTGATAAGTTTTCAACAAGTGTATTGAATTATTGCAAGTAATAATAAAATTGTACTACTCAAGTATTGCGTTATATGATCGAATTATGTTTAATTACTAAAATTGAACAAAAAAATTTTGAATTGATTAAAATAATGAATTAAACTAACAAAAGTAATAGTATTGAACTTTTATAATAAGAAAAATATAAGGGATGAGCTTTATTTTGAATCCAACTTTGGTTTTTAATTTGATATTAGTTACTAAATTCCTTAATTGAATTATTACAGAATATCTTTACCATTTTTGCTTCAATTCCTTAATGATAGAACTTTTAATTGCAAAGTAATCCCTAATTCATTAGTAGAATTAAGATTAAAATAAAGCTTTACAATACAAAAATTCTCTTATTAAACTATTGCCTCTACAAATAATTTGATTGGTTTCATGACCTATATCTCTCCCTAGACTATAATATCATGAATTTGTCATCTCAAGTATTCACAAAGCCCACATTCGTTTAAAGTTGATCAAGTAATAATAAGCATCAAGCACAAGGATGAGAAAAATAATTCAATAAACTCATTCATATAACTAAAAAATCAAATCGAACAAATAAAGATTTCATCTTATTTCAATCATTTCTAACAAAGAGGGTTTAGTTACTCTAGATATGGCTGAAATATTTCACATTGATCATGTTGATTTGTCGCAAAAATTCAGCATTGCACTAAAATAACGTAACAACATAAATCTACGACAAGTACCTACTTAATCAAAGAAATAAAAATATAAACACACCATTAAACTTAAGAACTAAAGGTAACAAACTATATCAAATAACTCCTAAAATTAAATAATAACTAAGGTGAAATAAGATAAATAAAGTCTAAAAACAAGGAAAAGTATGCATATGATGAAGAATTATAAATGATCTTTTTCTTGCCATCTATCAAGAATATGTCTTTAGTTAGTTAGATACTAAAGGATATTCTTCATTACAATTTAGTGATCTTCACTAAAATTAAATCGGTACCTAGACAAATCATTATGATGTTATCATATGTACGTTGACTAAGATCAAGCAACTTTATAAAGTTATCTCTAAAGATTCTAATTCCTAACCATTAGAAAACTTTGTCCAAGTCCTTTATCATAGGGATATATGCTTTTACTTTTCATAGGAATATTGTTATTTGATGATTCGTAGGTTTTAATATAAGACCAAAATCAATAATGCTCCCACTAACATCTATATGTAGACAAGCTCACAAGAGAATATATGAAGAATTTAAGCATCTTGACTAAGAAAAAGTCTCACCATATTCTATTCCAAAGACTTGGATGAAACATTTCTTAGGACACATGGCTTAAAGATATTCAGTATAGCATCCATCAATGTACAACCTTGTTCGTTCACATAGATTCCATCATACATACTATATAATGGTACAACTTTTCATATCTATCCAAATCTTGTGCACCCTGGTTAAGTGGCATATTCACAATAATTTTGGAATGGATTAATGTTTCATTACTATAGGTCTTGTGGTTCTTGGATTTCTCCAAGTTCTACAATTCTTCCTCTAGTTCATATGGAGATTTAACTCACTTTAGGATTACATCAGTTTACATGCTAATTTTTTTATCAATGGAGACTTTGTAGAAAAAGTATCTTTAGTTTCCTAAGAATATTCCACAAATTACATTTATTTAGTTTGATTTCAAGTTTATCTAAAAACAAATAAACTTGACAACTTAAATCTTTGTAAATGTCGTTTTTACCTTTCAACTCATCCTGTCTCTCATATGGATTTTTATATCCTCAGATGGAACATGATTACTAGTTAAGAAATGGGTGTATAAAACTCATATTTCAGAAAGGATTATTATATTTGACTGACTCATAACAAATCACACAATGTCTAACAAGGTTTGATTTAGATAGTACCATCTTGATCCAATCATGTGATCTCAATACTCACGCTAATATGATCTTCTACTTCATTCTTCAACTCTTTAAATACATTAAAAGTCTCTTAATTTATATTTCATAAGATGCACAAACCCTCATTTACTATAATCAATATGACTTATTATTAGAGCTTAATCATCCTTTCCACCAAGGTTTGCTTTAGAGTTTAGAAATGAAGTCAAAAAATCCACCTTAAACTTGTTTAGTGGCCCATATGCATATCATGTATCATGCCAAAAGATCATTAACTCTTTCATCATGACTTATTATCATAGCTTAGCCATGTTTTCAATTAAGCAATTTTCATAAACGTCTAATAATTTCCAATGGAATGAGTTCAAGGGTCCATTTGAATGGCACTTGAAATATGTTTCTTACTTATATATATGGCCTAAACAATAATGTCAAAATATATCAGAATCAAATAATTGGATTTGAATTTATTTGTGTGTATATCATAGATGAGCAGCTTGAACATCACATGGTTTCTGTCTTTCAAGATCTCCAATATTGAAAACATAAGTTGAATAAATAAAACAACAATTTTTCTATTATTTCCATAAAACATCTTTTCTAATCCTCTCAAGAAACAGAAGTGATGTTTCCATCAAAATTTGGAACATAATAACACTTATTAAGATTTGAAATAAACCCAAAAGTCAAAGTCAAGCCTCCTTTATTTATGTAGCAAAAAATGTTGCATATCACATATGTATGTTCACTTTTGACTTTAATCGACATTCTACTCATTTACACATTGTACCTTATACACATATTTTAGAAGAAGTTAACTTCTATGATTAAAAAAATTGAAGAGAAAGTCAAAGTTTATTTCATCAACTTGTGCTCTTTCTGGTATATGAAACAGTTCTTCTACAAATATTTGGTCTAACCATATTGGAAGTAACATTTTCTTTTGTAACCCTTATTGCCAACTCAAAGGCGTATATGGCTTGAATCCGCTCTTGTCCATGTGCTACTCACTTTTAGTAGGCATCAAGTCTTTTTCTTATATAGACCATTAACATAGTATTCCCTTCATGACAATAATCTTCCATAAACTCTTGGCGGACCAAGTCAATAGTCAACTCTTGACCAATAAGAAATATCAATTTATCTTGATTCTCAATGTACCAAATAATATGAAATACATAGTATCATGATGTGAATGATCGTATTATACACATTCATGATCACAAGTTCGAAGTATTCTACATTTAAAGAATAGATTTAATGCTTCATACAACCATCCTTTCAATCCTAGTAGTAGCATGTTACTAGTTGTTCAAAATATACAACTCTTCTCAAATTTTGAGGACCATCCTCACATTTCGGCACTGTCCTAGAAACTCATTTCTAGATATATCTTGTCCTTCTCAAGGACATGTCACAGTTAATAATGTGTCAAATTTCATGATAATTTAAATCACATAAACTTAGAGAACGTAAGTATCGTGATATGATCCCATTATTTAATTCAAATCAATTACCCTCACTATAGATTCGAAAATTCCATTGAAAAATGTTTTAGTGAGACTAAGATCTATATTTCACCTTATTTTAAGATAGTTGATATGATTCAACCAAAGCATGGCTATTTAGGTAGGAAACTCTTTTTCAATTATATCACATGCAACTTTTCGATTAGTTGGGTGAACAACACTTGTTCTAATTCATCTGGTGAATCAAACCCCAATGTCGTTGTCTCTAAGCCCATTTCAATCCTATTGAATCTGACATACTTAAGTTACACCCAATGGTTGGCAGTCGAATCTTATCTTGTCGGGCTTCACCGATATAGAATAGTGTACCCAACTTTGGCAAAACCTACACTATACGATATTGGGCTTAACGAGTGTCACATATCAGAAAACATTAAACTTAATATTTAATTTGATGGATTTTTAAATAGGCGATCTCACAGGCTTCCGTGTCTAATACAAAAGTCACTCAGCATACACGACATTCACGCTCACATATATTCAACAAGTACATCATGTACAAAAGACATAAATGTTAACATATATTTAAAACATGTTAAGCATAAATCTCATACATGCACTAACATAATTAAACATATAACAAAATATTTCATGCATCACATACTTAAAATAACAAAATTAAATACTATGGGTATAACCTGTTAACGCCTAAGAATTAAATAATCTATTTTATTATAATTCTCCGGCCCACGAGCAAGCTTCATAAGCTTCTACGACCAACCTCCTCGTATGACAATGTCTCTTTCGTTGTCATGAATAATTACAATTTACATATTATTTAAAATATATAAATTTTCACGACATACAAACCTTTTAAAATCAAAATAAATCACAACATGAATGTCGTATTTAAAATAAAATAATCACATAAAAAACAAAATACAAAAAACTAAAGTCAGAGACCACATATATTAATTAATTAATTAATAAAAAAATCATAACAAACTCTTTTATAATTATTACTCTACTAAATAATTCAAATAATACAAAAAAAATTAATTTTAATTAAAAGGACATGAAAATTCCAAATTGAACAATCAAGCCAAGTGATATATCCGTAAGTCAGAGAAACAATTTCCAATTAATTTTTGAATCCATTTCATAATGTTAGTTATCATAACCAAATCAATAACTAATATCCCAAAAAATATCCATTTAGAAAAGATTCAACCAAATCTTGCTATATCTAAAAGATTCACCCGATAAAACACAAATTGAAAACAATTTTCAACTGGCATCAATATCCTATAAATTAAGTAACACTTTGAATTAAATTCAAAAGTCAATAATAACTTTATTTTTTTTCTTTGTAGTTTAAGAAGCATAAGGCATAAAAGAAAGACCAAGACTTATTTGAATCAAGGTAATTACCACATTACTATTTTAAGAATTCAAAGTTAAGGAAAAATTCAAGACTTGAATACCGATTTTAGTCAAAAAAATTTGTTCAGAATGATTTTAAATCTAAAAAAAAGAAACACTTGATTAAAAAAATTTCAATCATACGTAGACGTACAAGTAAAAATTTATCACCATATAAACATCATAATAAATGCCCTAAATTCGAATTTCATGGTTTAATCAGCAATCAATCTTTGATACCATTGTTGGAGATTAAGGAGAAATTTTAAAAAAAATTAATCCTCTAAGCAAAACAAACTCAAAGAATAAATCTCGAAGCGTGCTTTAATTTTGATCATTAACACGAATTATTTATTTTAAAAGGTGCTTTAATATTGATCACCAACATGGAAATTACAAGTGTCTCTAAATATGTTAATGTATTATATCATATTTAACACAATTAACATCTAATTAAATTAGATCTTATTTAATATAATTGTTTGCGTCATTGTCAATCCTTTATGTGTGACAGTTATAGGTTCTCACTGAAATCATAATAATGCTAAATATTATACGTAATTTATAAAATATAAAATATTATAAACAAAGATTGGCATCTAGCAATATATCAATGTTATCCAAATAATGAGAAAACTGGTGATACAAAATACACCTTACCACAACCATTATTTATTATGTAGTAAATTTTCCTTAGTTCAAATGTCACCCTTGCAATGTTCAAATTATAGTTTCTCGATCTCATAGTAGACTTGTAACCAATGAACGTAATATCACATATTGGTCAATTCTGTTGGACTTTAGTCCTCTTAATCCTAGTTTTGACATAATTAACAAACATACAATGTTCATACATCATATGATAAATCTAACTTTTTAATTGAGCAAGATTTCAGGAACAACAATCCAATCCTACACACTTGAAACAAATTGCTTGGAACACAAGAAATCAACAAAAGTTGAATTTTGACTGTGTAAGACCCATAATTTTAAAGTACACTTTATGTATTTTTATGTATTTTGGATTTTGGGCTCGGAGGCTTTTTAGCCAAAGTTAATAATATTTTGAAGTTTATATGATCAAAAAGTTATTTTGATGTCGTTTGGAATTACTCGTCGATGAATAAATTAAATTAACTGCGGTGAATCCTTTACGGAGAATTTAATGTGTTACGGGTGAAATGATAATTTAACAAATATCTAGATATTTTGAGATATTTGTTAAGTTATATTTAATATATAATTATGTTTGGTTGGAGGGAAAAAGAAAGGAAAATAGAAGGAAGGAAAGGGAAAAGAAAAGGATATAAAAAGGAAAGAAGGAAAAAGGAAGAAAGGAAAAACAAAGGAAAGAAAAAGAAAGGAAGGAAAATCTGATTTTTCCATCTTCTTCCTCTGTCACTCACGCGCACCAATTTCCTTCTTCTCCTCCATTTTCGTCCTTCTTTGCTTTCTTTCTTCAAGTTTAGAAACCCAAAGCTTGGTGAGTGTTAGGATAAGGATTTCTTAACTTCACTCTTCCTCTTTGATTCGAAAACGAAGAAAAACGGTATTAGAGATTCAAACACAAACCCCTCCGTTTC
>NC_021164.2:25692422-25694813 GCF_000331145.2 Cicer arietinum | reverse complement strand
AAAGCTAACGTTGAGGTAAGGGCTCCTTCCAAACTTTTAGTTTTCATTTAGGGACTTATCTGTGATTGTGTGGAAAGGATCTTGTTAGGGTTTGAGTATTGATTTGGGGGAAAATGGTTCTAAGACTTTATGGGTAAAATCTTAGAGTTAGGTTTTGGTTATATTTGATGGATGTTTCGTGAAAAATGAACTTAACTCATTTGTGTATGATTATGGGTAAATGAAATTTGATGTGTTTGAGTGTTAGGTTGTGTTGATTTGTGTTCGTCGTAGTTGATGTGTTCTAAGTTAATACCGATGAAATTTGATGTGTTTTGGTGTGGATTGTGAATTGAATATGATAAAATGTTTTGAGTTGGTTTTGTTGTGAAATTTGAAAACCATTAGAGTTAAACTATGGGGAATCTTTTAATATCTCGGTTTACTTAATGTATGTTTGTGAAAATCGTTTAAGTTAACTGGATATTAAGAATGGGGAATCTCTTAATGTCTGGGTTACTTAATGTTGTTTTGAAAAATCGTTTAAGTTAACTGGGCGTTAAGAATGGGGAATCTCTTAATGTCTCGGTTACTTAATGTTTTGTTTTGAAAATCATTAAGTTAAATGAGTATTAAGAATGGGGAATCTCCTAATGTCTTGTTTACTTAATGTTTTGTTTTGAAAATCATTAAGTTAAATGAGTATTAAGAATGGGGAATCTCCTAATGTCTTGTTTACTTAATGTTTTGTTTTGAAAATCATTAAGTTAAATGAGTATTAAGAATGGGGAATCTCTTAATATCTTGTTTACTTAATATTCGTTTCGGAAATCGTTTAAGTTAAAAGAGTATTAAGAATGGGGAATCTCTTAATATTTCTGTTTACTTAAAGTTTGTTTTGAAAATCGTTTAAGTCAAAAGAGTATTAAGAATGGGGAATCTCTTGATATTTCTGTTTGCTTAATATTTGTTGTGAAAATCTTTTAAGTTAAGTAAGTATTAAAAATGGGGAATCTTTTAATATCTGCATTTGCTTAACGATTGTTGTGGATGGAGTCAGTATATGCTCATGCATTTTCATGCTTTTTGTAAATCGTGCAGACCTGTGATAGGTGGCACCTCGATAAACGATACGGGCCCGTGATAGGCAGTACGTTTATGGTTTACGCTTTTTAGTAAATCGTGCAGACCCGTGATAGGTGGCACCTCGGTAAACGATACGGGCCCGTGATAGGCAGTACGTTTATGGTTTACGCTTTTTAGTAAATCGTGCAGACCCGTGATAGGTGGCACCTCGGTAAACGATACGGGCCCGTGATAGGCAGTACGTTTATGGTTTACGCTTTTTAGTAAATCGTGCAGACCCGTGATAGGTGGCACCTCGGTAAACGATACGGGCCCGTGATAGGCAGTACGTTTATGGTTTACGCTTTTTAGTAAATCGTGCAGACCCGTGATAGGTGGCACCTCGGTAATTGGTACTTGGCCTGCGATAGGCGGTACAATTATGATTTACGGCCCTTCGAGGAGGGTTTTGGTTTGGAATTCCGAGTCCATGCATTTTGGCATATACGCATTGCATTAGGGTGCTTGGCACACGAGTCGTGTTTGAATCAAGTATATGATTGAGTGGTTTGAATTGGAATTGTTGTCGTAATCGTGTTTGAATCAAGTGTTATGCATTGATTATCGTGTGTGAGTGCGATGGATTGTAAAACTATTTCGAAAACCAAGTTGTAGCGATTGCGTTATCAGTGCTAAGTGTTAGGATTTGAGATTATGTATGAATGTGATTGAGTTAGTTATGAATTTTTGGAAAAATGATGAGGGAAATCGATTTCCCAATCGATTGGATGAGTTGCAGGAAGTTCACCATTTTGACCTAATCGATTTGCCAATCGATTGTATAAATATATCTTTCAAAATCTTTTA
Organism: Cicer arietinum; assembly: GCF_000331145.2. Lineage (NCBI taxonomy): Eukaryota > Viridiplantae > Streptophyta > Magnoliopsida > Fabales > Fabaceae > Cicer > Cicer arietinum. The sequence goes on along the minus strand of NC_021164.2, from coordinate 25,692,902 downwards.
AGAAATCGATTTGGAAATCGATTGGCAGAGAGGCAGGAACTCAGCAAAACTGCCGAAATCGATTTGGAAATCGATTTGGCAACCCAGGGACTCATCAGAACTGACAAAATCGACTTAGAAATCGATTTGGTCATGCAGAAACTCAGCAGAACTGACCAAATCGATTTGGCAATCGATTGGCTCAGCAAAAGTCCTTATTTTGAGTTAGATAATCGATTGCTCAATTGATTTATCAATGCTTTGGTCAGTTATGTATTACTTGATGGTTTGAGAACTTCATTTTGATTTCATTTTTAATTGGCAAGCATTACATGAACTTTTAGCATATGAGAAATCCTTTTAAGGTGCATGCTTAGTTGAAAGGTTATTTTGTGCATTTAAAACTTAAATGTTATGTGTTATCTGTTAATTTCGGTTGGTGACCCTTTACAACTATTGTGGAAACCTGGGCTTTGCCCTCAGATGAGAGCCAGGACGATC
>NC_021164.2:25658385-25684691 GCF_000331145.2 Cicer arietinum | reverse complement strand
CAACCTCAGCCTCAACCTGCAACTGCACCAGCTACTCCTGATTTTGTTGCCAAAATAATGGAATTCATTGAAGCTCAAATGGCACACAATGCCAAGATGCTAGAATCACAGTCCAGATTGGAAGAAAGTTTAAGGACTCTGCAGGCATCCTTGAATTCGGTTATTCAAAATGTGGATGTGATTCAAGCATACTTAGGCATCAAGCTGTCGTTTGAAGACATCGCAGACATCGGTCGTCAAGCAGCAGAAGAACCTAACCCGGATCCCCTAGATCACCCTGAGACTCACGTTGAGGAGACACCTGCTGAGGGTAATACAGCGGTCTCAACCTTTCCCGTAGATAATAGTGAGGACCAGCCTAGACTAGGAGATTAGGATCTGTGCTGTTTTGCTATGACTTGTTGTACTCATTTGATCTATACTGAATTTAAAACTTTTATTTCATTTCTCTCTGAATTCATTTATCTTAATCATTTGATATGCTCATTAACTGCTAGGATTGTCTTTGATCTGATACACATGAATTTCATTGCTCTGATATACAATGTTATATGATTTCAACCCCAATGCTTATGTTCTTTAACATAGGGGGAGGAATTGTTTTCTGCCTTTTTGCCTTAACTGACAAAGGGGGAGAAAAATTATAACTTGATAATGCTTGTTGTTGCATTGTTTTTATACACTGATGATTTTGATCTGATACCTGATAATGTAATAAATAATGTAATAATACTCTGATTTTGATAAATAGCACTTGTACTGTTATGCTCTGATCTGATACACTGTTTTTATGATCCAATAATGGTACATATGTGATGCTATGAAATGTTGTATGATTGTCACTTATGCAAAAAGGGGGAGATTATTGGACTTTAGTCCTCTTAATCCTAGTTTTGACATAATTAACAAATATACAATGTTCATACATCATATGATAAATCTAACTTTTTAATTGAGCAAGATTTCAGGAACAACAATCCAATCCTACACACTTGAAACAAATTGCTTGGAACACAAGAAATCAACAAAAGTTGAATTTTGACTGAGTAAATCGATTGGGAAATCGATTTCATAACAAGGGTGTAAGGAAACATAACTGTTTGTGATTGTATAATCGATTGGGCAATCGACTGACACAATTAGAAATGAAAACTGCACAAGTCAGTGGCACCCTGTTTTACAGGCTAATTGATTGACAAATCGATTGTACACTTCACAAAGTAAACCTGATTGAAACAAATCGATTGGGAAATCGATTGAACAAGTCACAGTGACACTCCAGTTTTGAGGGTAATCGATTGCTTAAGTACTATTTGCAAAATAACTTCACCTGTGACAAACACAATCGATTGGACAATCTATTGTGAAAATTTCAATCATATTAAGTTTGGTTGCAATCGATTGGGAAATCGATTGAACTAAACATCTGGTAAGAACTTTTCAGACAAATACACACAAATCGATTGGCACGTCGATTAACATCAAAATAGCTGAGTCACTGTCTTGAACACAATCGATTGGCAAATCGATTGAAAGAACTTTTTGAAATCACAGTGAACTTTGAGCTTGTGACCAAATCGATTCTGAGTATTTGTAAATCGATTATGTGACTTAGTAATCGATTAGGTAATCGATTGATGTGACTTTATCATTGAAATAAAACATCTAACATCGATTACACAATCGATTCATATAAGTCTGCACATAATTTACTGAAAAGTGTTTTTAAAAGAATCGATTGATAAATCGATTAGTTTATGTAGTTTCAAGATTAAAGAAAAACAAGACTCGCGATAATCGATTGGCAAATCGATTAGGCATGTTTTATAACTTTAATAAATCGATTGGTAAATCGATTTAGTAGTTGTTTTTTCAGAAACTATATAAACTGTCTTTCAATCTTTTTCTCACAACTTTTACAACTTTGATAAAAAATCTCTACACATTTTGTTAACAATCTGATACTGCTTTTTCAGATCAAGACCAAAAGATTATCCATAATCATTGAGAGAGCTGAAAAAGTATTCTTGAGAGAAAAGACAATGTTCTCATGAACAATCCTTGAATATCCAGATTCGTGAGAAGTCACATTGATCAAGATTGAAGACTTCTTTTTTGTTCTTCTTTTATTCAGTTTGTAATAATACTTTGAAAAGAAACGAAAGCGAGAAAGCCAGCTTGAAACTGGTGGCTACCTTCTTGGGTGAGAGAGCTCAACAAGAAGGAGTCGTACTTTGATTCTATGTTAGACTGCTGAGTGTCTACAAGGATCAGAGGGTGATCAATAGGAAAGAGATCATTAGTGATAGATAGGTTTCGGGGATGAAACTGGAAAATCTGTAAACGATTCTTTCTATTGGAGAAGAAAATCTGAAATCCGATTGGATTGTCAGGATTGGATGTAGGTTGTCTCGTTGACAACTGAGCCAGGATAAATTCTTGGTGCAATCTTCTCTAACCCTTAACTCCTTTAATTTTCTATCTTGCAATATTTGTATGTGTGATTAATATTAGATGCATGTCAAACATATTCTGTGTTAGATAATATTGTTTAAACTAGAAATTTGACTCGCATGCATCTTGGTTAATCTCTTATCAATCTACTTGTAATTGCTAATCTTGTATGCCGCAATTTAATTCTGCTGTGTGTATGAAATTGATTTAATTTCTTAAAGAACTGATACATTCCGATTATTTCGAGGTCATAATAATCAACAAATTCTAGCATAATCGTGCATTTCCATGGTCTCACTCTATCGAGTCGCCCTAGACATAAGTCTTGTTATGTATGAGGGACAAATCCTATCTACATAACTCGCACCTGTTGGAACGAAGTTGGTTATAGATTTAGAGTTTTGATTTTAACAAAAGTATTTTATGAGAACAATATATTTGACTTCAAAGAGTATGAAAGAAGATTCATGTTTTCGAAGAAAATCTAAAATAAGATTTTAATCAAATTTACAATTGAAGAAAATCTAAAATAAGATTTGATCCAAAATTATAATTGATGAAAATCTAAAATAATATTTTATTCAAATTTATAATTGAAGAAAATCTTTGACCAAGTTGAAAAGAAAATATGGTCAAGATTTGCAAAAGATTTGATCAAAATTTGAAGAAGATTAGATCAAAATTTGAAGAAGATTTGATTAAGATTTGATTTGAAGAAGATATGATCAAAATGTGAAGAAGATTTTTAGAAAATTTGATCAAGATTTATCTGCAACAAAATATGAAAATAATCACTTTGAAAAATTTACAAACGCAATCTAAACAAAAATAAAACAGAATCAATCTGACGAGTTTACAAACTCAATCTAAACAAAATAGAAATAGAATCAATTTGAAGAATTTAGAAACTTAATATGAACAAGATACAATTCAGAATTAAACAAGGACTAAATTGAAGCCCAAATTTTCACTATAAATAAACACTCAAGGCTGAAGGAGAAAAGCATCGAAAAACAGAAAAGAGTAGAAGAACTCAAGCTCAAAGTTCTCAATTCATCTTAGAGTTCAAAACAAGAAACACTTCTTCAGGTTAGAAATGTTTTTTGAGTGTTGTTTTCTTAGAGTGTGAGAGTTATTATTATTATCAACTTTGTTCGAAGCAACTACTCAAGTTCCAATCTTTTGTATCCAACTCGATAATGGTTTAGTTCCTTCTTCAATCTGGGGTTGTGAGGTTGTTAGGAGAAGACTTGGCTTATAGGGTCAAGGTGGTTAGTTCCTCAAAAGTTTGGGGTTGTCAAGCTGTTTAGGAAGACTGGCTTGGAGGATCAGGTGCTTTGTAATTCAAGGTATTTGAATTAGTGGATTAAAGCCTCCTGAATGAGGGGACTAGATGTAGCCAAGTTAGTGGTGAACCAAGATAAATCTACGTGTCAAATTATTTATGCTTTCATTGCTTGCTGCCTTTGAATATGATTGCTTCTACTCCAAGTAAGTTACCAAAACCAAACTAGTTTTAAATTATTTATAAATTATCAAAAAGTTATAAACTTTGGCAAACACAATTCAACTCCTCTTCTCGTGTTTGCACCTTCAATTGGTATCAAAACTCGGTCTAAAGGCTGAGCACTTTACAGTGTTTGAGAAAAGATCCAGAGGTGCAATCTGTCTAGATTCAATGAAAAAGTTCTAGGAGGAAACATCAACATACCACCTCTGTTTGATGGAGATCATTTTGAATATTGGAAAGACAGGCTGAGAAGTTTCTATATTTCACAAAATCCTGAACTTTGGGACTTGGGGGAAGATGGTTATATTGCTCCGAAGAATATTGATGGTATTGAAATTCTAAGAAAGGAGATGAATGTTGATCAAAAGAAGATGTACAAGATGCATCATAAGTCCAGAACATTCATGATAAATGCAATCACCTTCAAGGAGTTTGACAAGTACACCAATAAGAAGACATCAAATAGTATTTACAATAGTCTGATTATGACATATGAAGGAAGCAAACAAGTTCAAGAAGCAAACGTCAACCTCTTGGTCAAAAAGTATGAGTTGTTCAAGAAGAAAGAATATGAAGACATTGAAACAATATTTTCCATATTCCAGACCCTGGTCTTAGGATTAAAGGTACTTGAGAAGAGTTCTACTATTGTTGATCATGTGAAGAAAATTCTTAGGAGTCTAGCAAGCAAGTTGAGACCTAAGATCACTACCATTCAGGAAGCAAAGGATCTGAATACTCTAAAGCTGGAAGAATTAATCAGCTTTCTCATATCACATGAAATTGAGCTTTAAGAAGATGAGACCAAGAAGAAGAACAAGACTCTGGCCTTGAAATCTAAGCAGAAGAACATTCTAAAGGAAACATTGAAATCAGAGGATAGTGATTCAGATGATTAGAATCTAAACTCAAAGGAATAGGAGATTGCTTTCATATCCAGAAAAATTCGAAAGATATGGCACAACAGAAAGAAGAAATTTCCCCAAAGATATTCCAAGCAACCGAACAGAGGGAATAATGATAAATATAACAAGAAAAGCATCACCTACTATGGATGCAATGAACCTGAACATATCAAGTCAGAATGTTCAAATATGGAGAAAGGGAAACACCAGAGGAAAGATTTCATACCCAAAATGAATCTAAAGGCTACATGGGATGATTCTGAGGAATCCTTTGACGATATACAAGCAGATTTGGCTATGATGGCTCATACCAACTCTGTCTCTAGATCCAACACAAATTCTGACTCTGGAAGTGAATCAATTGATGAAGAAATTGAGGTATTTTCTGACTTTACTCGATTTGATTTAATTACTGCTATAAATGATTTTTTAAATAATAATCACAAAATGTCTTTAAAACTGAAAACACTTGGGAAAGAAAATACAAATCTAACTGAAAAAGTAAATGCTGTAAAGAATCAAAGTGTCGAATTTACAACAAAAAATGCAACTCTAAAAACTGATATTACTAAACTTAAAACAGAGAATGCAAATTTAATAACTGATATTGCTGAACTTAAGGCTAAAAATCTAACTCTAAAAAGCAATCATAGTTCAACATTAATTGGAAATACCACATGGAACTCTGATAAGCATGAACAAGTATTTCAAGATTTTCTTGCTAATGGTATGGAAAGAAGAAAATATGCTTCTATGATTTATGGAGTTAGTAGAAATGGTAAGAGAGGTATAGGATTTGAAGAAACTATAACTGAACCTAAAAGTGGTATAGGATTTGTCCCATGTTAAATACAAGGAAAGACAAGAAAACTTTCAAAACTAACAAACCAAGACCCAACCAAATTTCGGTACCTAAGAACAAAATTATATTTGTTGAAGATGTCCCCATCAATCAAGTTAAAACACAAATCATGGTACCTGAACAGTGGATGCTCGCGACATATGACGGGAGAAAAGTATATGTTCCAAGAACTAACTTTGAGAAAAGGAGGCAAAATGACTTTTGGAGGAAAGCAAAAAGGCCAAATCATAGACCATGGTACAATTGGTAATGGCACTTCCCCTTCTATTAAATATGTCTTTTTTGTTAAAAGTCTTAAGTATAATTTATTAAGTATTAGTCAGTTAAGTGATTATAATTATGATATTATATTCAATCAAAAAACATGCAAGGCAATTAGTTAGAAAGATGGATATGTACTCTTTATAGGTCAAAGGCAAAACAACATTTATAAGATAAATCTATTTAGTCTAGAGAAACAAGAGGTTAAGTGTCTTATGTCAGTAAATGAAGAGAAACTAATTTGGCACAAAAGATTAGGTCAAAACTAAACAAACTTCAACTAGTTAGAGGTCTACCTAGTCTTAGTTACAAAACTTAAATTATGTGCGTAGCTTGTCAAAATGGAAAACAAACAAAAAAATCATTTATCCCTAAGAACTCAGCCTCTATCTCAAAGCTCCTTGAGCTCTTACATATAGATCTCTTTGGGATAGTGAAAACAACCTCTCTAAGTGGAAAGAAATATGGCTTTGTTATAATAGATGATTACACATGGTGGACATGGGTAAAAAACAAATTTAAGCAGTAAGGATGAATCCCACAAAGTGTTTATCACATTTTGCAAACAAATAATGAATGAAAGTGGTCTTAAGATTATAACAATTAGAAGTGATCATCGAGGAGAATTTGAAAACAAGTTATTTGAAAATTTTTGTGATGAGAATGGACTTTCTCAGAACTTCTCCTCTCCTAGAACATCCAACAAAATGGAGTTGTAGAAAGAAAGAATATATCACTCCAAGAAATAGCCAGAACCATGTGAAATGATATGAATGTTGCAAAACACTTTTGGGCTGAAGCAATTAATAATGCATGTTATATTCAAAATAGAGTCTATATTAGATCTATACTGAACAAAACACCATATGAATTGTGCAAAGGTAAAAAAGCCTAACATCTCTTATCTTAAACAAATTGGTTGTACTTGTTATATGTTAAACACTAAGGATAAACTTCGTAAATTGGATTCTAGATCTCAAAAGTGTACCTTCATTGGATACTCTGAAAGATCCAAGGCTTATAGAGTGTTTAATAGGGAAACTCATAATGTGAAAGAATCCATACATGTTAAATTTGATGACAAGCAACTTGACCTTGAAAAGTCAAAGCACGATGATGATAGTGTAGGTTTATTGGAACCAAAGGTAGAAAATGCAGACAAACCAGAAGAACTTGAAAAATCAGAGGATACAAGCAAATAAGAAGAATATGACAAAACTTCAAAGAATGAATATGATCAAGTCTAAAATAGTCAAGATAAGTCAGAAGAAAGATCTGGATGGAAGTGCAAGTGATCCTTTAAGGACCAGATCATTAATTAAAGATACCAGTTTGTTTAGCTTACTCTCATCAATTGAGCCTCCCTCTATTGATGAAGCATTGACAGATCATGGATGGATTCTTGTTATGCAAGAAGAGTTAAATGAATTTGAGAGGAATGATGTTTGGGATCTAGTACCTAGACCAGATAAGAACATTATTGGAACCAAATGGGTTTTTAGAAACAAACTAAATGAAAAAGGTGAAATGGTCAGAAGCAAGGCAAGACTTTTCGCACAAGGCTACATTCAAAAAGAGGGAATTGATTATACTGAGACATTTGCTCCAATGGTCAGGTTATAAGTTATTTGTATCCTACTTTATTTGGCTGGAAATAATAACATTACATTATTTCAAATAGATGTTAAAAGTGATTTTCTAAATGGTTATATAAGGGAAGAAGTCTATGTTAAACAACCCTCGGGTTTTGAAATTTCTGAATTTCCAAATCATGTTTTTAAACTTAGGAAATCATTGTATGGTCTAAAACAAGCACCTAGGGTGTGGTATGATAGACTAAGTAACTTCTTGCTTAAAAATAACTTTGAAAGAAGACAAGTAGATAATACACTTTTTAGAAAATCAATAGAAGATAACATTCTGATTATTCAAATTTATGTTGGTGACATTATTTTTGGATCTAATAATGGCACTCTTGGTCAAGAATTTTCTAAATTGATGCAGCTTCAATTTCAAATGAGTATGATGTGAGAACTTATGTTCTTCTTAGGGATACAAATTCAGCAAAGTCAAAAAGGTATATACATTCATCAAACTAAATATACTAAAGAGCTTCTTCTGAAGTTTAAGATGAGTGATTGCAAACCTATGGCTACATCAATGCACCCTACTTGTTCACTTGAAAAAGATGATTCAGGAGAAAAAGTTGACCAAAAAACCTATAGATGAATGATAGGATCCCTACTTTACCTTACCGCTTCCATACCTGACATCATATTTAGTGCATGTGTATGTGCAAGATTTCCAGGTCACCCTAGGGAATCACATTTAACTATTGTTAAGAGAATCTTTAGATACGTAAAAGGAAGTACCAACCTTACCTTATTCTACAACAAATCTCCTAAGTACAAACTTAGTGGATACTATGATTCTGGTTATGCTGAAGATAAACTTGAGAGAAAGAGCACTAGTGGCAACTGCACATTTTTAGATGATAACTTAATATCTTGGTCAAGTAAAAGACAAAACACCATTGCAATGTCAATAGTAGAGGTTGAGTACATTTCAGCAGCTGGCTGCAGTTCTCAACTACTTTGGATGAAACATCAATTTGAAGACTACAAAATCCTAGAATCCAACATTCCCATCTATTGCGAAAACAGTTTTGTCATTTGTCTAACCAAAAACCATATCTTACATTCTAGAGCTAAACATATAGAGATCAAACATCACTTCATTAGGGACTTTATTCAAAAAGAAGTATTAAACATTCAGTTTGTAGACATTTAACAGTAATGGGCTGACATATTCACCAAACCACTACCTGAAGATAGGTTTGACTTCATCAATAAAAACATAAACCTTACCTTCATACCTGATTGATGGTTCGATAACTTTAAAGCAGTTTAGTTTTACATTAGTTTTATATTTTCTTGCACTGTATTATATTCATGTTATTCAAAAAATAAAAGATTAAAAAAAAGATGAAAAAAAAAACGAATAAAATAATGAAAAAAAAAAGTCTCACTTTCAAATATTTTTGTCTAATGACAAAAGGGTGAGAAATATATTTGATAATATGAGGAGAAAAGGATACTAAGACTTATGGGTGCCCTAAGTTAGGGGGAGTCAAAGAAATATAAAGAAAAATTGTTATAAAAAATACAAGTTTTGTCATCATCAAAAAGGGGAAGATTGTTGGAATCAAGTTGGTTTTACATTTAGTGTTTTAATGTTAACAATAGTATTTTATAAGAACAATATATTTGACTTCAAAGAGTATGAAAGAAGATTCAAATTTTTGAATAAAATCTAAAATAAGATTTGATTCAAGATTTGAAGAAGATTTGATTAAAATTTGAAGAAGATTTATAGAAGATTTGATCAAAAGTTATCTACAATAAAATATGAATGCAATCAATTTAAACAATTTACAAATGCAATCTAAAAAAAATAAAACAAAATCAATCTGAAGAATTTACAAATTCAATCTAAACAAAACATAAATAAAATCAATTTGAAGAATTACAAACTTAATTTGAACAATATACAATTCAGAATTAAACAAGGACTAAATTGAAGACCAAATTTTCACTATAAATAGACAGTCAAGGCTGAAGGAGAAAACAATTGAAAAGCAGAAAAAAGTAGAAGAACTCAAGCTCAAAGTTCTCAATTCATCTTAGAGTTCAAAGAGAGAAACACTTATCCAGGTTAGAAATATATTCGACGTGTTCTTTTCTTAGAGTGTGAGAGTTATGATTATTATCAGCTTTGTTAGAAGCAACTACTCAAGAGAGAGAGAGAGAGGGGTGGGGGGAGTTAAATTGTGCTTGACTAAGTTGATAACTTTTTTATTCTTTGATTAAACTGGTTTAGACTTGATGATTTACTTAAAGTAGAAGCAATAACAAAATCAAGGAGTGCATGAATAAAGTTACATAAGTAATTTACCATGGTTCACCACTAACTTGGCTACATTCAATCTCTTCACTGAGAATGATTTAATCCACTAATTCAAAAACTTGAAATACAAACCACCTGAACCTCCAAATCAGCCTTCTCAAATAGTCTAACAACCCCATAATTTTGAGGAACACACACACCTTGACTATACCAGCCAAGTCTTCTCCACACAATCTAACAACCTCAGATTGTTGGTGGAACACTAACACCACTATCGGGTTTGAATACAAAGGTTTGGAACTTAAGTAGCTGCTTCTAACAAGCTGATTATAACAATGACTATCACACTCTAAGAAAAATACTTAGAAAATATTTCTCATTCGTACAAGTGCTTATCTCGTGAACTCTAAGTAGAATTTGGAATTTTGAGCTTGAGTTATTCTACTATCTTCTGATTTTACAATGATCTTCTTCTTCAGCCTTGACAATCTATATATATACATAAAATTAAGGCTTCAATTTAGTCTTTGTGTAATTCTGAATTGTATCTTCATTCCTAGTTTGGTCAACAATGATCTTATTCAAAAATAATTATGAACAAGATGTTTTTTGATAATGTGTTCTCTAGCCAATTCTTTATTTCTGAATCCAATTTGAGCAGTTCTTCTAGATTGATTTTGTTCGTATTTTGTTCAGATTGAGTTTGTAAATACTTTAGATTGTTTATGTTCGTATTTTGTTCAAATTGAGTTTGTAAATTTTTCAGATTGATTTTGTTTGTATTTTGTTCATATTGTGTTTGTAAATTATTCAAATTGATAGTGTACATATTTTGTAGATAAATCTTGATCAAATCTTCTTGTAAATAATTCATATTTTTTTTGTGATAAATTTTGATCAAATCTTCTTTAAATTTTGACCATATCTTCTCTTCAACTTGGTCAAAGATTTTCTTCAATTATAAATCTGAATCAAATCTTATTTTAACTTTTCTTCAAAAACATATGGTCTGATCTTCTTTTCAACTTATTCAAAGCTTTTCTACAATCATAAATCTGAATCAAATCTTATTTTAGATTTTCTTCAAAAACATTTAACCATATTTTCTTTTCAACTCGGTCAAAGATTTTCTTCAATCGTAAATCTGAATCAAATCGTATTTTATATTTTCTTCAAAAACATTTGACCATATCTTCTTTTCAACTTGGTCAAATATTTTCTTCAATCATAAATCTGAACCATATCTTAATTTAGATTTTCTTCAAAAATATGAATCTTTTTTCATACTCTGTGAAGTCAAATATATTGTTCTTACAAAATACTTTTATTAACATTAAAACTCTATGAATAAAACCAACTTGATTTCAACACACAATGACTTTTGTACTAGTTCACAATATATTGTTGTTACATCTAGTACTCCTCATTTCAATTTTTGAATGTGTATATGGTTTTGTTAGGATTTTGTCAAATATGGACCACTGCATTTTTAATGCTTGCTTGGATTAATTAGGATATGTGTGGCTAATTTTCTTATGACTTGCTTAAATTTTAGGTTTAATTGCAATTTTGGTCCCTCTATTATTATCAAATCACGGAATTGGTTTCCCTATTTTAAAAGTCGACAATTTTGGTCCCTTCTTCAAATTTTTGAACTTAAAAATGACGATTTGTCATATTTTTTGTGACATGACATACGATTATATGATATAGAACCATCTAGATGCATTATTATTCATATGTCATTAGTTAAATTTAAAATATCAAAAAAAATTCTAAAGTTGAAAGTTAAGTTTTTACGGCGTTTTATTATAATTTCATGAGTGTTAATTATTTTTACATCGTCGTATCATATGTCACGTTATTTAAAGCATTCCACGTCATATTTTTTTTAGTTAAAAAATATTAGGAAAGGATCAAAATTGTCGACTTTTAAAATAAGGAGATCAATTTCATAAATTAATAAATATAAGGGGACTAAAACTACAATTAAATCTGAATTTTAGAGTTCTGCAACATTGAAACGAGTAACAAACCATGCTAATGTTATAATTTTGTGTACAGGCTTTTTTACCATAATTGATACCGATTTTCGTGTATTGTCATTTCTATTAATTTGTGTAATGTTCTGCATAATTGGTGTAGCCAGGAATAAAATGAACAATTGGAATGAATAATTGAAGTGCTATACAAAATGAGAGGATGAACAATTCGATGAATCTTTTATCTGGCTGTAGTAGTCAATGAGTATGCAATTATACATTTATGCAGAGAGCGATAAAATTACATTAATTTTATGTAAATATTATTTGGTGGTTTCTGACTGTCCAACACCAATGGAATACGTTGGTCCCTACAGATGGGAACGTTATCATCTTCTTGATTTTAGGTGTTCTATCGAGTTTGCAAATTATAATGAACTATTCAATTATTATCACACAAGTTTAAGGTGTACAATGAAAAGAACTTTTGGGGTATAGAAGAACAAGTTTTCAATTCTACTTCACATGCCCAAGTTCAAATTGTTGTTGCAACAATGACTGTACAAAATTTATCATAAGAAATATTAAAAGTAGATTTTGATTTCAATATTTACAAATATGAATATCACTCATTCACCGTGATAATTATCACATATCAGTTAACCTAAATTCATCACAGATTTTAAATGTAGCTATTTCATTGAAGATGAATTATGTTCGAGATTTAATTGATATCAATTGATAAAATAAAGTCAAAATAATTAATATTGTAGTAATCTTTTAATACTATATTACAATTTAAATTATATTCTTTACTATAATTTTTATTTATATATTATATATTTGATTATTATTACGCTAATCTAGAAGTTTGCCAATATACTTTAAAAAAATTTATTTTTATAATATAATATGCATTTTTTATTCAATTATTTTCTTTACTAATTTGTATAGTCTAATATACTACTTATCTAATATACTATTTAAGAAAGTTCTATACTCAGGTTAAGACAACAGTCCCCCATTTTTTTTCTTTGCTTTACAAATTTAGGTTATTTTTGTCTTTGAAAACCATCATTAATGAACACTTACCTTACCTTTGATAACTCACTACAATGAATAACTTTTCTCGATCATCATACATAGGGGTGTACGTAGTTTGGATTGGGCTAAATTTTAAATTCATATTTTTTTTTATTTAATCTGAACTGAACTGATCCGATCAAGAACGGGTTAGTTGGGTTGGATTGACTGGATATACATAAATAATAACTTATTTTTTATTTTATGGAGAAAATATATTTAATACTTGAATGTCTTAAAAACTATAAAATTTCAATCAAATCATTCAATTCTTTAAAAAAATCATCAACCTCTCAACACACAAAAATAAATCCAACAATCTTCAAATACATAAATAAATTGTACAAAAGTATTTAACTAGTATTTAACTCAAATGTATTGTATTTAACTAAAATGAATAGTATTTAACTAAAAAAATTTGTATTTACCAAATATAAAAAATTTAAACTAAATTCATTATAAACCATAAGCTTTTTCATTCATACATTTATTATGTAAAACTATAACAAAAATTAGATACGAATTTTATGAGTAGGGATGTACAAGATTATAAGGCCAAAACAAATTAAATGTTGAACTACGAGAAAAATTCAATATTTAGCCTAGACGCATGAACACTTTGCATCAACATTCATATAAAAATCAGTTATTAATAATATTGGACTGCTATGACTGCCAAACAAAATTTAAAAAAATATACATAACTAGTTAATGGGTCGGGTCTACGCGTCGACGTGTTCAAATTATTAAACTCATTACCCGAACCAAATATAAACGGATTTCAATGGGTTGTGTTGGGTCTGACCCGAAAGTAATCGGGTACGATAAAAATCGGATTGGGTTAAGTTGGGTGATCGAATTGACAAATCGACCCACACCCATATACACCGCTAATTAGGGGTGTTCAAAAAAACCAAAAACTGAACCAAACTGCCGAACCGAACCGAACCGAACTGCTTTTGAACTGAACTGGTTTAAGAACCGAACTGTTTTCGAACTGATTTTGTAAAACCAGAACTGAACCGAACCGGTTTTTCAATTCAAAAAACCGAACCGAACCGGTTTTTTGTTTAAAAAAACCAAAACGAACCGGTTTTTATTTCAAAAAACTTGAACCGAATTTTTTTTAGTCGTAATTAGGGGTAATTATGAAAATTTTGGCCTATATGAACAAAAAAATTAAGTTAAACCAGTTCGGTTTGGTTCAAAATAATAAACCGGTGCACCACTTTTATAAACCGGTTCGGTTCGGTTCTTTGAACTGAAAACCGGTTCAGTTCGGTTTTTCCAAACTGAAAAACAGTTCGGTTCAATTTTCAAATGGTTCTAGTGCAAAACTGAACTTTGCCCACCCCTACCGCTAATCATACACCACCATGCGCCTATTTATCTCACTCCAACCAAACCAACATTAATAATTTTTTCAAACCATCGCCAAACAATACCTACCTCTCTCACTCACCACACAAAAAACAAAACCATTACTATCTCAATTTCTTTATTGTTTTTCCTTACATTTCTTCAAGTTTTTTCCGTTCTCCATCTCAATTTAATATATATCTTTTATCATAATTCTTTTCTGTAAAGTTTTTCTTTTATTTTCTATTTTTTAAACTTAATTTTAATTTTGATTCCCTTAATTAATTTTACTTTTCATTATGAACTATTGTAATGTGGTTTTTTTATTTTTCTTTTCAATGAAAATACAAATTGAATTGGGTGTTTTGTCTAGTCAGTTTTTCTTTCGCTAGGCACTTGATATGCAATAGTTTTACTTCAAAAGTTCTTGGTTAATTAGGGTTCTAATGGTTCAGGAAGAAGATGAACATGACACTTTATTTTTCTAAGATTTCATCATTTAATTTAGGCTTAAATTTAATTTTGATCATTTATCTTTTAACTAATATTTATTTTGATCTTTTATTTTTTTTTTGTGATTAATTTATGTCATTTATCTTTTACAAGTAATGTATTTTAGTTCTTCTCACAATCTCAACAATAGTTATAGCAACATTTAGTCGTTGGAATCCTTCTAACAATTGTCAATACATATCTACTATAATATTCTTTCAAAAAGAAGGGCGAAAATAGTAATCATACAATTATTTGAAACGATTATGATAAAAAAGGGTGAAAATAAATATTTGACAAAAGACAATTGACCAAAAATATATTTGAGTCTTTAATTTTTATATAAATCATTTTAGTAATTATAAAAAAAATAATGAAAGTAAATTGAAGGTTTTAAAGTAAGAAATAGTGAATGGCATACACATAGACATTTTATTAAATGCCACATCAGTATAAAGTGTTCCATATTTTCAACATTTTTGTCAAATTTTGGAGTTGTATTGAATTTTGAAAATAAAATGTCTAAAACTATAAAATTATAATTGAGACGACTAAACTTTTTTTTTTTGTATGTAAATTTGTTGGATATCTTTTGTTGGGGGTATGCTACAAATCTTGAATAAGAAGAAGATAAAAATAATGATAATGAAAGTTGCACAAATAAATTTCAAAGTGTGTGTATCACACTAAGCTTTAGGTTCGATTCATCATCACCAATCTATGTATATTAGATGCAAACAAGTTAATCGACGAACCCTCTTTGAGATAATTTAGAATTCTTAAAGTGAATTGCACATTATCATCAAGCTTATTCAACAATGATAGTTTATAGAATAATGTTCTTTTATTTACTCTCGTGCACTAGAGAAAAGAAAAAATGACTCATAAATATTTTTGACAAAAATATGACTCATGTAACGTGAAATTTTTGTTTTGTCCTTTCTGCCTCTAAAGTATCTCTATTTATAGAGAAACTCATACCAATTGGTGAAAGAAAACAACTCTTGAAAAAGATTGTAACCTGTGTTGGTAACTTAACAGATGCATCGATTCGATGGCTAACAGATGCATTAAATCCAAGTATTGCAACCACTTGACCAAGTGATACATTAAGTTATTTAATTTTACTATACTAATATAGCTATTAGAGAATTCCAAATATATTTTAAAAATTACTCTCACAATCACCCACTATTTTCAAAATATATCTAAATTTGTTATTCCGAAAATTTCATGGTTTCAGATAAAGGTATCTTACGATTTAAACAATTACTTAATAAATTATGTTTTCACTCATCCCTGAATAGATTGGTAGACAAGCTTTGAACAACCATTCATTAGAACAATTGTGCATAACTCGCACATGAATTCTCGATATCATTGATCAAATTATAAAGATGACACATTTAATAAAGTCCTGTGTCTCATATCCTTTTTATGAGAATTTAACAGTCAACCCCTTGAACTCTATGAAGCGGCCCACTCAATTCTCATATAGGTGGACTATATCAAAAATGCACCCATAATTATGCATTCTAGCAAATATATGTTATATTTCCATTAAGAGGATACCTCATCCTATAACTTTCATTTTATAGTCCAAGTAATTTTATCCTTCGAGATGTATCAATTTTCAAGTACTTATCATTCTAATAGTGTACTTTCATCATTCAACTCAAGGTTTGATGTTACTCAAGTGTAAGTTGATCGTTTCCACCATCGTTGAAGGATATTCATTGTAAATTAAACTTTATTTAACTGTTCCTTTCAAATATTTTAATACGTTATTATCAGCATGTCAATGTTCTTTACTTGGATTGCTTGTATACCGACTTAATCTTCCAACAACATATGTTATATCAAGTCTGGTACAAGTCATGACTTGCATCAAGCATCTGATTACATTTGAATAATCTAGTTGTGCCATAGGACATCATTTATATGGTTGTAAACTAACATTTTGATCAAAAGGGATAGAAACATATTTACAATTAAAACGATCAAATTTCTTTAGCATTTTCTCAATATAGTGAGATTAGGATAAATCAATATTTACACCATCTCTTATGATTTTAATTCCTAAAATCACATATGTTTCACCTAAATATTTCATATCAAAATTTTTGATAAGAAAGTTTTAGTCTTTTCTACCTTATCTAAATTGGTGGCAAAGATTAACATATCATCCATATATAAACAAATAATAACATCATTTATATATTTTTGATAGTGTTGGCCAACTATCACCAAACCATGACACTTTTTTCATTTAATCTATTTACATTGTATCACATACAATTAATAAGCATATCAGTTTAAAATTCTAATTCTCTTTTCAATATATTCAAGTCTAATATACAATGCATTAAATATATATTGCCACAAGGTAACAAAGCATAACCATAAAAAATTCTTCATAATCAAATATCATAAGGTAGGCCCAAACATGTAAGTCATCTACTCCTTAACAAATAAGAATTTATTTCATTTCTATTATAGAAATAATTTCTTCATAGTTATATTATAACTAATACATGCATCATAATTTGTTAATTCAAGTTTCATATTTAATGTTCTATGGTAAATCCAAATAAGTATCACAACAGAAAATAAATATTGAATAAAATCATTAAGATTTTCTATTAGTTTATTCCATGAACATTTGTCAACTTACAATAATTCAAAGTACATCCAAATCATTTTCAATATCAAGGCAAGCAAAAAATAATTACTTTCATACTATCATACACATATATACTATGAGATCATCCATTCTAAATAAAAATAAAACTTCTTGCATGAACTAATTAAAACCCCACTTGATATTTATGAAAGTTGCTTACACTACTTTTATAATAAACTAGTACGCAAGCATGTATCATAAGTCAAACATATGAATGCTAATAAAATCATATATTTGTTAGTATCAAAACATGAATTCCTTGTTACATTACAATCATGAGTATTTCATAAAATCATAGAAATTTAGAACCATATAAATTTTATGATCTACGACCATGGTAATTAACATCTACGCTAATTTTATTTAAAATTAAAAGGTTCAATAGAATTTTTACAACATATTGTCATTTCAATTTTTTTGTTTCTTTTTTGTCAAAAAATTTCAAAATATAAGATTTGAAACTAAAATATCAGCCAAGAGTCAAACTCATACATTGTCACTAAAAATTAAGACAAAACTGATTTTCAAAATCCAAACAAACAAAACTCATGCATATATAAACCCAAATAAAATTGTCATCAATTATATATGCTAACAAGTCGCCAACTAGACATGCCATGATGAATATACTATCTTTAACTTAATATATGAATATCAAACATATCATATATTAATATAAATTAATTATGTAAATTTCCCCATAGTCATAAATATGTAATTGTTCATCTTCTTTAAAGAAGCGGTCGTTGTTCAAAAATAAATTAAAACCAAAGTCGAACCTAAAGATTGTTGGGTATCTTTTGTTGGGGTATGCTACAAATCTTGAACAAGAAGAAGATAAAACTAATGATGATGAAGGTTGCACAAATAAATTCCAAAGTGTGTGTATCACACTAAACTTTATGTTCAATTCGCCCCCATTAATCTATGTATATTGGATGCAAACAGGTTAATCGACAAATCTCCTTCAGGATAATTTGGAATCCTTGAAGTGAATTGCACATTCACGTCAAGTTTATTCATCAATAATAGTTTACCGAATAAAGTTTCATTTACTCTCATGCACTAGAGAAAATAAGAAATTACTCAAATATTTTTGACATAAGTTTGACTCATATTATATAAAAAATTTGTCTTGTTATGTATGCGTCTAAAGTATCTCTATTTATAGAGAAACTCGTCTCAATTAGTGAAAGAAAACAACTCTTAAAAGGATTGTAACATTTGATAACTTAACAGATGCATTAATTCAATAGCTAACAAATGCATTAAACTCAAACATTGCAATCATTTGACCAAGTGATACATTAAATTATTTAATTTTACTATACTAATATAGTTTAATTGGACAGAAACTAAGAGAGAAGGAGATGGAGTGATTTTTTGAAATGTTTCTAATTCAAAAATAGTTTAATGGGTTTGGTAGAAGAGTTTAATGGTGATGGTGGTATGGCCAAAAAGTTGAAGATACGGTTGTGGCTCTTTGAGAGAGGTACGCTCGTGTATGAAAAAAGTGAAGGAAAAACAAAAGAAAAAAAATAATAAGAATAATAATATTAGTAATAATAATAATTAAAAAAACCTTAAAATAATAATAAAATAAATAAAAGTGTGGATCAAAAGTATGCACTAGATTGAGAGAAGGAAACAAATTAGCTTAGTTAAAGTATTCCAAACAAATAACTGATTTCTCAATTTAAATAAAAAATAGAATATCAATTATTTATCATTATATCAAAATGGTTAAAGAGATTATTTTTATAACTAAAAAATTCTCTTATTAATATTATTAAGTTAAGTTAGATATTATATTTCGAATTCGAACTCAAAATCTTATATCGTACAATAATTTATTTATTATTTCATCTACACACCTAAAAGAAAAATACTCTTTAAAAAGATTTTCAAACACTTTCTAAGAAAAATTTAAATTAAAAGAAGAGAAATTTAAAAAAAAAAAACTAATATCAACAAATATATTATGAAGAAAGAAAAATAAAATAAAATAAAATAAAATAAAAACTTAATCTCTAATTATACTTAACTAATAAGAAAATATTTACACAAAAATATTATATATAAACTTACTCTCTAGTTTTGAATTGTTACATAGTTAGTATTATGTTCTTGAACATCTTTAAGATAAAATTTAATTTATTAAATATAAATTATATATGGAAAAATATTTTTTTTTCATTACTGTAAGCTTGTAATTTGATCAGTTATTTAATAGAAATATATACGTTATACAGAGGGCGAATGTTTTTTTTTCTATTGTTACTTTATTTTAGTATTATCTTATATATTAAAAGAAATATTATTTTATTATTTTCAATTGTAAAATAGAGATGTGTACTTTATTAAAAGTGTGTCTCAATAATATATTCCAAATAAAAGTTCTTCTTGACAAAAGTTTCACCATAATTATCATACACGAGATAAATTTTTATTTATGAGATTAAATCATCATACATGAGACAAAAACTTACTAATAAAAATTGCAAATTAAATATTATACACAAAATAAATTGTAACTGATAAAATTTAACTATCATAAACGAGACAAGTTCTCACTTATTAAATATTTTAAAATATTATATATGAGACAAGTTCTCACAATAATGATTATCATATACAAGATAAATTATCATTTACGAGATTAAACTATCTTACACGAGAAAAGTTCTCACTAATTAAAAAATCAAAATAATTTTATCATATATAAGACAATTTTCACTAATAAAAATATTAAAATAATTATCATACTAAGGATAAGTTGTCTCATATGAGATTGTATTATCATACATGGGATACGTTATCAATGATAAATATCAAAAAATGACTATCATACATGAGACAAGTTGTTA
Organism: Cicer arietinum; assembly: GCF_000331145.2. Taxonomy (NCBI): domain Eukaryota; kingdom Viridiplantae; phylum Streptophyta; class Magnoliopsida; order Fabales; family Fabaceae; genus Cicer; species Cicer arietinum. The sequence goes on along the minus strand of NC_021164.2, from coordinate 25,664,327 downwards.
TTGATGAAAAACTTCAAAATAAGTATGACACACAAGACAAACATCATGAATGAGATTGAAGTATCATAAACGACATAAATTGTTATTGATCAAAATTTTAAAATTAGTATCGCACACATGACAAGATTTCACTAATGAGATTAAGTTATCATACAAGGGACTAACTCTCATTGATTAAATATTCTAAAATATTATGAACGGGATAGGTTCTGAATAAAAATTTCAACAATAACTATCATACATGGAACAAACTGTCACTTACGAGATCAAAATATCATACATAAGAAAATTTCTCACTAATTAAAAAATCAAAATAAGTATCATACATAGGACAAGTTTTAACTAATAAAATATCAAAATAATTATTATACACAAGACAAATTGTTACATATGAAATTGAACTACCATACACGAGATAAGTTTTCACTAATTAAAAAATCAAAATAATTATCATACATAGGACAAGTTTTAACTAATAAAATATCAAAATAATTATTATACACAAGACAAATTGTTACATATGAAATTGAACTATCATACACGAGATAAGTTGTCACTAATAAAAATTTTAAAATTACTATCATACACGGGAGTAGTTGTCACTGATGGGATTGAACTATCATAAGTAGGACAAGTTCTCACTGATAAAAATTTTAAATAACTGTTGTACACATAACATTTATCACTTATGAGATTGAACTATCACACGCGAGACAAGTTCTCACCGATAAATATTTGAAAATAACTATCATACATAAGATAAATTATCATTTATGAGATTGAACTATCATATAAGAGACAAGTTAATCAATGATATGATTGAACATTTAATAAATTTTGTCTCTACAATTTGTTATTCATATTTTGAAGTATGTACACATTTAAACCCTAACAAGGACATAATAAATTAAGGTTATTCATTTTTAGAAGTAAAATTGCAACATATTCTACTCTAACAACGACGTACTATCAACCTTATCGAACTATAAAAATAAAATATTGGTGGGATGCATGGATACTATAAGAGCTCACTTAATTAAAATAAAAATTTTATAAATATTAATCCATTTAATTAAAATGCATTAAAAATAAATATTAGTTAAACTATTGACATGTTAATTTAAAAATAAGAAATTTCAATTAAAAAATATTAGCATTTGACGAAAAAGGGAAAAAGAGTAATAAATAAAAAGGCCAAGGGACAGTATTGGAATTTCTATTTTCGCTCACTTATATTTTCGAGGAAAATCTCACTTTTCCTAACTTCTTCTTCCTGTGCCAGAATCTCGAGTCTCGTTAGTGTTTACTTCCATCTCACAACCTTCCATTCTTCTTTCTTCTCCAAATCCTCTAAAACTAAAAGCTTCCTAAGGTTCCCTAAACCTGGTTCCCAACCTTGCATGCTCAAATTTACTTTTACATCCTTGGAGATAAGACTATTAGTGAAACAGGGCACGACCTACTTAAGAATTTGAGTTAATGTAACAATTCGACCCAAGCTCGAAGTTGTCCTAATCAAACTTTAACCTTCTCTCCTAACACACCAACAATAAGTTCTTTACACTAAAGCTTTTTATTTAGAATGAGATGAAAAAGAAAGTATTAGGAAGTAAATTCAAGCAGCACTCCCACAAACATAAAAGATCAAAACTTTGAATACTATTAAAAAAAAGAATACAAACCTAAGTTACAAAATTATAAATCTGACCTACAATTACAACAACAAAAAACTAAAGAGAGAAGAAAATCATAAATGTGGAACTTGATGTTAGATTCGATTGTAGAATATTCATCACCACCACCACCATCAAACATATCCGGAGTGAGAAAGACTCACATCAGTGACCAAAATGAAGAATACAAGAAATTGAATTTTTTATTTGATTTGTTTGAAAAAAGCTTATGCATTCTTGTAGTAATCTTTTATTTACGAAAACATAAATGAATAATACTAACTAAAGAAATAAAGAAGGTATGTCTTATTACTTCTCTAGATGTAAGCTACTAGTAACTTTGTAAATTGGGTGTCTTTTTCTTTCTTATATCTTTTTTTTAAACAATAAAAAACTAATCAATATCTTTTTTTTAAATAAAAAAAAACTAATTAATATATTCTACATTAAAATTTATATATCAAAATACCCTACACCTTCAAGAGGTCGCATATCCACACTCCAATCACTTTTTTTATTTTATGTAATAAGAGGTCGCATCTTCGAGATGCGACCATCTATAAACTTTAATTTTTTTTAAACTACTTTGTAGTAAAAGGTTATAGATGATTGTATCCTAGAAATACGACATCTTATTGGAGGAAAAAAATCATCCTTTAGATAGTGGCAAGGTGGAGACACAATCTTTTAAAAAAAAATTGATATATAAATTTTAATATATAATATATTAATTAATTTTATAAAATATATATATATATATATATATATATATATATATTTTCGTGAAAAAAAAATCTTGTAAATTGATTTGTGTGAAATTATTTCTTAATGAAGTGTTGCCTTGATGGCCACACTTATCTTACTTTGATTGAGTTTTGTAAACCAAGTCTGACCATTTTTAGCCGTGAGTTCTCGATTTCTGTATATCTTTTATTCAAACATCATTTAAAGCTACCCAATACAACAAATTATCCATCAAAATTTGCGGGTCTTCACCAGGTATGGATCTTTTGTCCACCCCTACCTTCAACAATATGATCAAACCCAGATAATTATATTGAGAAACAAATCCCAAATTAAAAAACAACACATAAATTTATTATTCTAAAATAACATCAACCACCGTCCAAAGTGATTACATAATTCAAATTCAAACTAAATGGTACAATCTAGAAGAGTAAGTGGCAAAAAAGTAAATAGTTACAAGAACATATAAAACATACAAAAATTCACTCTTTCTAGTCCTAATTATATCTATATTATTATTATTATTATTATCACTTTTTAAATATTTTAACAAATATATTTTAAAAAGTGTAAGATGATAAATAAATTCACTAATATTTAAAAAAGAAACATCAAATAAAGATTAAAAAAAAATTATTTAAACAATAGTTATATATTAAAAGTTTCATTTAAATTCACAATTCTTTTTTATAAATGAAACAAAAATATCTCCTAAATTTCTTCTTATAATTGGACAGAAGTAGTATAAATCAAAATCATATCCGTATAAAAGAACAAATCACCAAATTACCCAGAAAATGCTATTGAGGAACAAATCACCAAATTAAAGACAACATCTAAAATTGTACTGTTTCACTCAACATCAACATGATTACATGATTCCACAATAATCCGTTGCATAAAAAAAATCCACAATAACGTCAAACACTAGCTGTCCGAAAGTGACAGAGAATTCAAACTCAAAATAAATACAATCTAGAAGAGTAAGAGATTATGCAAAAATTAAAAATTAAACATCAAATAACATAAACCACCGTTTTATATCTTGAAATTGTGAACCTCTTACCTCAAAATTTACACAAATATCAAATTTTTTACTTCCTCAAATTGTTTAACCTAAATCAAAATGATCTTTAAACTATCCAATTTATAGACAAAAAGCTCCTTAAAATAGTTGAAGTAGAGAGTATTTTGACTCACTTTAAACAATATAAAAGAATAATTTGACATTTCGTAAATTTAGAGCCCCAAATCAGAATAGTTTACTCGGAAAAAAAAAAGGCAGAAAAGTAAATAGATAAAAAAAGCAGTAAAACATTTAAATCCTATGGTTCAAAGCAAAAACATTATTCTTGAATCTACCTTGTGTTGCATAGTATACAATCCAAGATCCTAGATCTACCTAGCTGCAACCTCGGATTCAATCTATTGGTATATAATCTTGACTCTCTTGCAATTTCTTCCATGGTTTCAACAAAGGTATTTAAGCTTCTGATGGGAGGAATATAGAGAAGCAACGGAACAGCAGAGAAAGCCAGCGTCAACAAAAATTGCAACATCTTTTTGATTGGAATAAGAGGAATCGAGAAATTAGGGTCAAAGTTGAAAACTTTGATGCTGAACTCAAAAAGGGTATATATGGATTTGCTATTTTTTTTTTTATATGTGTAAGGTTTAACGCAATATTTAATTTAATGTTGAAGAAGAAGTTAGGTGGTGTTTGATAACGTTAGAGATGAGTGTCAAAGGAAAATAACAAAAGATTGAGAGAGAGAGAGAGAGAGAGAGAGAGAGAGAGAGAGAGAGAGAGAGATCAAATGAAAATGAGAAAACGATAGAGATGAGTGTGAAAGAAAAAGAAAAAGAGAGAGAGAGAGAGAGAGAGAGAGGAGAGAGATTCTAGAATGTCGAAAGTACTTTGAGCATACATATATCCAGAGACTTATTTGGTTACAGCTCCAAAAAACAATTTCCTAATAAAAACTTCCTAATCACGCACAGGCATAATCTGGATAATGTACTTATATTCATTATTTAAAAATATTATTATAACAAAATATTTTTTAAATATCATATATATATAGTTGTGATTTATTTTTAGTATAATTTTTTTATGTTAATGTATATAATAACTAAATTATTTAAAAAAATAAAAGTTACTTTTTTTCTATATTGAAAATATAAATTATTTAATTTTTTATTTTAATAATTTGTGTGTGACTAAATTATTTTTATTTGAGATTCTTATCAAGCCAATAGAATAAACCGTAAAAAATTATTTTGAAAACTCTCATTTTAAATTTATTTTCATTAAAATTACAAATACATTTAAATATATATTTTATTAATTACTTTAATTCTTAAATATATATTTATTTAAATAGTTCACTCAATGGATATTTTCAATGATTAATTTGAGCCATAAAATCACTAATAGAGAAAAATATTTAAAAACATATTTGTTATTTCTATATTTTCAACACTATAATTCCAGCATTTCTTGGCGGTTTGGCTAAAAATCAAAAGTTACAAAGTCATGAATTTTTTAACTAAAAAGACAAAAATACTAATATATATAGGATAAAAGGTGAGACATTTCTAAACTAAACTAAAATTGTGGTTGACGAATCTTGTGAGGAACACTACTAGAAATCTGCGTTTTACCTGCGGCTTTTCCTGCGGATTTAAGCAAAAATTCCGCAGGAAAGCATGTTACCTGCGGATTTTCTGGCGGAACGTTATCCCCACGTAAAACTTTCGTGGATAATTGTTACCTGAGGATTTTAGTATCCACAGGTAAAGTACCTGCGGATAAATCCGCAGCAACGTTCAAGAAAACTTTAGGCGTTTTCTTACGACTTTTCATGCAGAAATATTTGCAGCACATTTCCTACAAATACATTTCGTATGAAAATCTGCAGGTATATCACGAAAATTTGCCCCAACAATATGTTTCGCATTAAAATCCGCAGGTAATTTCGTATAAAAATAATTTTCAAAAAAGAATCTGCATGCTTAAATTTCCACATTAAACGAATTTGTCTGATATTTTATTTATATAAAAATTTTAACTAAAAATATATGAAAATATTATTATAAATACATTTTTAAAATATTTAATATTAATCTTCAATTGAAATACTATTGCAATAATCCAAAACAAAATTTATATCATGTTTTCAAATCAAAACTAAATATTTATTAAAGCATGATCCAACTATTGTGATAATTATAAACAAAATTTATATAATGTGCATAAATCATATTGTGATAATTCTAAACAAGCGTAACTAAATATTAATTAAAACATGATCCATAGAATTGCGATTTCTTTTATTTATCTCAGATTTCTTTTTGGAAATTAGAGGAATTCCAAATTGCCTTCAATTGTTCCCACATTCTCTCTCCCATCCAAGTAGGCTTATTTTCCAAATCTTTACGCGCATCTTGCATTAGTTGCGACATCTTAGCTGCACTCCGTTTTTCAAAGTTGCGTCGCACCATGTCGTTCAAAGTTAGGGG